>NC_136263.1:42595852-42698352 GCF_964187855.1 Myxine glutinosa | reverse complement strand
TTGCGAACAGCTAAGAGCTTAAATCAAGCCTGTTGACGTATGTATAATGATGGAAAGATGAACTGATTCGATTATGGACGTGGTCGGAGGTCATGCCAGGTAAAAGTGTTTGTGTTTTTTAATGCCGGCTTCCTTTTCGTGACTGCAGTGGGATAATTGTCCCCCGTCGCACAGCGGAACGAAAGGGGGACTATGGTTTTCCCCTCCATCCCATGTGTGCATGCGTGCGGACGTGCGTGTGTGCGTAAGCGAAGGACCGAATTCTAATTTGGTGTGTGGGTGCAACTAGGTATATGATATGGAAGAACCCTATTGAAAATTAGTTCGCCACGTCAAAATCCAAGATGGCTGTCACCATATCGAAACCTTGTGAGCACGATATCTTGAAAAGTAAATGTCTGAACCTTGTGAGCGGAATATCTTGAAAAATAAGCGAAGTACCAACTTCTAATCTGGTGTGTGGGTGTATCGAGGCATAAGGAAGAACGCTATTGAAAATTGGGTCGCCACATCAAAATCCAAGATGGCCGCCACCATATATATGTCTGAACCTTGAGTGAAATGTCTTGAAAAATAAACGAACTACTAACTTCTAATCTGGTGTGTGGGTGTATCGAGGCATAAGGAAGAACGCTATTGAAAATTGGGTCGCCACATCAAAATCCAAGATGGCCGCCACCATATATATGTCTGAACCTTGTGAGTGAAATGTCTTGGAAAAATAAACGAACTACTAACTTCTCATCTGGTGTGTGGGTGTATCTACGCATAAGGAAGAACGCTATTGAAAATTGGGTCGCCACGTCAAAATCCAAGATGGCCGCCTTGCGTCTTCCACTTTGTCAACTCGCATCACTTCACCGACGGGGGACCGAGGCGTAACGCTTGTTGGTCTTTATTTTGATTGAGGTGACTATTTGAATCAAACTAAGCGCATGTACCATGATACATATGTACAGATTAGATGTTGAGGTCAAATGGTCTTGTGGTTTTCGGTCAAAGTTAGAGTAGGCAAAGACTTGATGTGGGCGGAGGCATACCAGTCGACATCGCAACGTCTAAATATGTCTAGGTTTGCATGCTTCTAGTCTACTTGGGCCTCTGGTCTTCACATCCCAGGGACATTTTCTCAGATAAACGTTCCAAACATCTCTGCATAGTGAGTCTACTACCACGAATCGGGCAAGTCAAATAGAAGGAAATTCGGCCAAAAACCAGGGCAGTGTGCGCCCCGTAGTTTCTAGAAGATGGAACTTCAAATTCAAATCCCTGGTTCTCCCGGTTTGGGGTCATCGTTATGGCTGTCCACCCGGATGTAAAACACTCAGGCTAACAACCATCCAGCCTTCCAAAGAAAGAGAGTGATGGCAGCATTCCCAATTGGGGCAGGGCTTTGTGTGTGTGAGCAGACACTACCAGTACTAGTTGGACACGCAGTTACCGGAGATAGGTTTGGTCTGGGTGAGCAGGCACCACCTTGACATTTGACTACTGCTCAAGGTGCGCTGGCAGGGCGTAATATAAGGTTGCTATTAGGGTCTAGGAATGTTTGTAGTTTGACAGTAAAGGGTAGGAAGATTGTAGATGCTCTGACCAGAAGAGTGCGACGAGCTTGTTTACAACACACCAGAAGGACAGGAAATAGTACAAGGTAGCTCGGACAGGGATTCAAGATTCTTTGTCGTGGTTTTGTATTGGGCGTTGGAAGTGCATGCGGTGGATGTTGTCGGGGTGAGTGGGAGACCGATTTCTTAAAGCCGATTGTGTTGAAAGGGATTTGTCGTTTCAGGGTATGCACTTCAGGTGGGATGCCAGGAGCAGTAAAAGGAATTGTAGTTTTGAGAACTTGGTTCGTGTGTTTTTTTCAGAGAAGGAGGAGGCGAAGCGGGAGGAGCAGGGAGAGGGATTATGAGGAGGAAGAGAGAGGAAGAGGCGGGAAGAGGAAGAGGGAGTGGGGGGTGGAAGGAGGAAAAAGAGGGAGGAGGATGATGATGATGAGGAGGAGGAGGTGGTGGTTTTTGGAGACTATTGTATTGGGCATGTAGGTCTTGAAATTGGCAGATAATGAAAGAGTATGTGGTGGGGAAGGATATGGGGCACGACTAGAGGGACGAGAATGGAATTTTTGAGACACCAGAGAGTTTGGAAGTATTTGTAGCAAACTCAGGCTTTTGTAAGAAGGAAGAACACAAGATAACCTTTGATAATGGATCCTGCATGCGACTGATCGATTATTTCTGAGTGAGGCAGTGGGTAGAGGAGAATCTTGGATTGTAAGACGATTCCAGGGGAGGCTGTAGTGAGCCAGCATGGGTTATTAGTGTTGGATTGGAATCTGGTCAAGAAAGGCAGACGTCAGAAAGGAAAGAGTGTGGAGCACATTTGGTGGGTGGAAGTTAGAGTGCCATTGCGGTCAGATTCAAGGAACAAGTCGATATGACTAGGCTGTTTTGGAGAGACATGAAGGAGGCCTTGTTGGGGGGCAGCAGCTAAGGTGTGGTAAAACGAAAGGAGGAAATGCCAACAGGGATGGGCAGTGGTTTTAGAACTCGCACTCGGGCAGACGAAAAGGCCTTGAAGGAATTATAACATATTGAGAATTATAGGAGTTAGTGCTTCGAGTTAGGGCTAGGAGCTAGGGCTAGGAGCTAGGGCTAGGCGTTAGGGCTAAGAGTTAGGGCTAGGGGCTACGAGTTAGGGCTACGAGTTAGGGCTACGAGTTAGGGCTACGAGTTAACGAGTTAGTGCTATGAGTTAGGGCTACGAGTTAGGGCTACGAGTTAACGAGTTAGTGCTATGAGTTAGGGCTAGGAGCTAGGGCTACGAGTTAGGGCTACAAGTTAACGAGTTAGGGCTACGAGTTAACGAGTTAGGGCTACGAGTTAATGAGTTAGGGCTAGGAGTTAGGGCTACGAGTTAACGAGTTAGGGCTACGAGTTAACGAGTTAGGGCTACGAGTTAACGAGTTAGGGCTACGAGTGAACGAGTTAGTGCTATGAGTTAGGGCTACGAGTTAGGGCTACGAGTTAACGAGTTAGGGCTACGAGTTAACGAGTTAGGGCTACGAGTTAACGAGTTAGGGCTAGGAGCTAGGGCTAGGAGTTAGGGCTACGAGTTAGGGCTACGAGTTAACGACTTAGGGCTAGGAGTTAGGGCTACGAGCTAGGGCTACGAGTTAGGGCTACGAGTTAACGAGTTAGGGCTACCAGTTAACGAGTTAGGGCTACCAGTTAACGAGTTAGGGCTAGGAGATTGGGCTGAGACATGAGGCACGGAGAAGATGGTGTGAGAAGTTGAACTCAGAAGATGGCAAAAAGGATTATTGACAAGATGGCTAAGAGCTGATGGAACAAGACGTGTTCATCAAAGTATTGTAAAGGATGGTGAATGATTGGCTGATACAGTTTGTGGGGATTTATGGGATGTAGTTTGGGTTTATGCCTGGTGGGGGGGGGGGGGGGGGGGGAGAATAAATGATATTTAGATTGTTAAGTAGAGACGGGATAATTTTGTCGTCGGTTTGTTGATTTGAAGAAAGCATGCGATATAATTTCTTGGGAGGTGGTGTGTTAGTACTGAGGAAGAGGATGGCGCTAGAATAGACTGATGAAGTTGTTTGAGGTGATTTATGAGGGGGATAAGATATCATTGAGAACTATGAGTGGTTGCTCAGGGGTGTTTAGGTAAAGGTCGGTTTACATCAAGGGTCAGTGCTTAGTCATTTTCTGTTTGTGGTGGCGATGTGGATGTTGTTGGGTGAGAGAGCAAGAAGAGTTTGGAGAAAGCATGAGGTGGAATTCCTGCGGAAAACGGAGATGCAGATACTGAGAGGACTGATGGGGGAGCTCTCTGTGGTAGAGGAGGAAGAGGAATGATGACAGAGAGTTAGGGACATTTGCCAAAAGGCATGGGCTGCAATCTGCGTTGGAGTATCTCCTCTGGAGTGAGGAGGGTAATGTGGTCACGCAGGCCTTTGAAATGGATACAGTTTGCAGGAGGAGAAGGGTAAATCAAAATTGAGGTTGTTGAGAGGTGGAGGTGCAGAGAGAGGACGCTTGGGATAGAGGTATGTGAAGAGGTGAAAGCTTGTGCGACCATCCCCACAATAAGAACGGATTGATTGAGATGCTGAAAGTAGTGGATTTATTTATTTATATAATTTGTTTATTTTCCCATGTACCTTATTTATTTAATTATTTGTTTATTTTAGTATCTAGTATGGGAGATGGTGAGGACACAGTCATATGGAACAACTTCCTGTAACGGAAGTAAATACGAATCAACCACAATGAGTGAACTTGTGTGTTGTGTGTGGATGACAAGGTGGGGCAGGCAGATTATCCCATATTGAAGGTTGTGAACGAGCCAGCTTTTTGTGTTTATGACTTGATGGGAAACCTGGAATTCAAATCCCTAATACTGTTACCTTCACCTGGATTTGAACCCACAAACTCTGGGATGCCAGTCCTCTGCCCTCACTAATCGGCCAATATTATTCATTATCGATATTTATTTATTTAGCCTGGTGTTGGCTTAGCGGTTAGGGTGCCAGCTTGGGATCCTAAGATCCTGGGTTCGAATCCCGGGCGATCGTTGAATTAACGCCAGGGGGGTTGACTCAGCCTGTCATCCTTCCGAGGTCGGCAAATTGAGTACCAGCTTGCTGGGATGAATGATCCCGGTGTGTACCCCGGTTTAGAATAGGTACACCGTTTTCCCTGCGCATCGTAAGAGGCGACTAAGGGTTGGCGTCAGGAAGGGCACCCGGCCATAAAAACATTGCCTCAAACAGGGAACCATGATTGTCATGGGGCCTGCAGGGCTAACCCCCGCTCTAGCGGGGAAAATGGCCTTAAAACGATCATTCATTCATTCATTCATTCATTCATCGATATTTATTTATCTCACTTTAACCTCCCCACCTCCTTGCACTCTCAAAACATATTATCACCTTGTACAGATGGCTCAACTGAAGGGGCCAAGGTGAACGGAGAGCACCGAGAGAGGGAACTTCAGCCATGGCAAGGGGGTGATGGAGAGTTGGGGGAGCTGGAATCGGACACCGTGAGTGCCAGATGAGCATCCATTGGACAAGCTAATTAATTAAGCTTTATGTGAGAGTGGAAAGGAACTTTGTTTCAAGTCTCTCAATCTTTTTTCCATGTACCGTTCTTTAAACACATTTCCCTTCCCCCGCTCCATTTTCCCTTTGATGTCGCACTGATGTCCCCTCACTCCCCCACTACTCAGTGCAATGGTTGGGACGCAACTGAAATGTTTCGATGTAATGAGGAGGTATATGGAGTAAAATCTACATACGACGACTCTCTCTCTTCCTACACGTATGTAGCATCGTCTTATGTCATATCATTTGTTGCTTCTGTTCACCTGACATGTTGGCCTCCACTTCCCTCCCCCCCCTACCCCTTTCCAATATTGTCCTATTCATGCATGATGTCATTTTGTGACATCACAAGCTACAACCCATCTCTCAGCCTAACTCGTTACTTTTGGGTTACGAACCGCCGTCTCATTCCTATCTCTCCTCCCACGTCCCAACAAACCTAAACCGTCTTCCAGAACTCCTCTGCAAAGTGATGAATCGGAGGACTATCAGCGCCGAGCTGCACGTGCCAGCCAGCTGGCTCTGGAAATGGAGGCCGGCTCAGAAAAGGGTGAAAAGGTCGAAGAGGTGACCGAGGAGGACAGGCACGCAGCTGTCATACGTCCATTGAACCTTGAACCTTCAACACCATCTCCGCCGCCGGCACTACGTGTTGCTGCTGCTGCTGCTGCTGCTGCTGCTGCTGCTGGAACCGGATCTGGTAGTAGATCCGGATCTAATGCCGAAACTGGGGTTGGTCCCAGTACGGCAAATCCTGCCGGAGTTGCAACTATCCCCGTTGCTGGAACCGGCACGGTCTCGGTGCGGAGCGAGAGGAGTTACAGGACGAAGTTTGGGAACGATGGGAGTGAAGAGTCGCGAGAAAGGACGTACATCCATCGGTTAGTTAAAAAGTTCTTCTGAAATGAAGTTTTTGTCTTGTCCACCTTTATTATGATCCGTTGAATATTAGAGATTTGTATTCTTAAAAGTCAGCCTTGAAATCCCACGATAGTTTTATTCGTAAAAGCCTTAAGAAGCCTTAAGAAGGTCAGTTTTAAAACTTTTCTAAAAAAACGTTTCAAAATTCGATATGACGCTGTTAAACGTTTAGTGTTCTCAGCCTCGAGCAAACCAGAACGAAGGCTGCATAACCTCGGTCTGACCCTTTGAAGTCGTACGGCAGCGCCATTACTCGAGGTTTCTCGCTGTCCTCGTCATTCCTGGACGTGATAAAGTCTGGCATCTGTTTGCCATCACGATCTCGGGGATAACCTCGCCGTCTCTCCTGGCGACGCTGAACGCCTCCTTTTTCAGCGTGAACATACGCGGCCCTTTCGTGACGTGGAAATGGTATATTCTACCGCACTCGACCTCGATGCATTTCGGTTTACAAATTCACCGCTTTGGTGCTAAACCTAGCTCTGGCGGTCAAAGCTAGGCCTAAGTTGGAATTGTGAACGGTGCAGATGTTTTCACTTGTGCACTCGCTGTTTTTTTGGTGCAGTGCGCACTCGCTGTGCACGCAGAAAATACACACTCGGCTGTCTGCACGATCGACACGTTCGCATCTTAAGTGAGCATGCAGCTGGCTGTTTAGAAGGTTCACCGGGATGTGGGGAATTTCTGCGGTTGTGGATATACCGCTGCTCCTATCTGGATGTTTTCGCTTTCTCGCAGAGATAGCAAATTCTACTTCCTGTTCATCTTTTCCTTTAGAACGGATTTGATCGTTCAAATGCTCGCTTTCCCATTAGTCTGTTGCTCCACGTTGATGATTGCAGTACGTATTTTCCGACACTATTCTTGTGCCGAGCGAAATACGGTGTCTTTGTCCCCACGGAGGAAAAGTGTTTTTCTCTATTTTGTGCCCTGTCATCCACACCTCCCACCAGGGATGTAAAATACTCTTCTCAGCCCAGGCACATGAGGGGCGGTATGAGAGGTGCTCCTGGCGGGAGGGGGGGAGGTCGTGGCGGGTCTGGGGGTCCGAATACTTCACCTTCTTCGTCACCCCGGGGAAGCCCTTACCACCCCCACAGCCACAACACACCCCCTCCTCATCACCAAGTTTATCACCCCACGGAGAGTGCAGGCGGTCCTGTGGTGAACGGAGGTAAGTTAGTCTTTACCCACGCTTGCTGGGATTTCTGAAAGTACCTTGGATCTCACAGTGTCATCTTCACTATGTTTGTCCATCATTCATTTTCTGTCGTAGTGATTCGATTTATCCATCGAGTATTAAAGGGAAAGTTTATCCCAGCCTTAATTACCACCATATTTGATTTTTGATTAAACCTCCTCCCTCCCCCCAAATACTCCCCATAGTTGTTAACAAATGCTCCAGGATTTGGGGGAAAAATGACGAGACTGTAAGGAATTGTGACTACCGTCACACAGCACCAGGGGCCCACAAGTGATTTACTGGAGCTTCTACCGAAGGTCATTGAGCAGCCATTTTTTTTGTTTCGATCCTGTTCAACACCGTACAGATCACAGTATGTTTGGGTTTTTCATGAAGCCTTACCGCCTTCATTTGAACGTGAATACAGTCGAGCCAAAATGGAGTGTATAAACCTCATATACAGTTCTGTGGAAGGCGACGGTGATCATTCGATGTCTCTAAACGAGGATAGGGAAGTGTTGGTTTGATGCAATTGCGGACATTGTACAATGATGCCAACTGCACGGTCGGTACCACCTTGTATGCTGCCATTTGTATTTGAGGGAAGCCTTTTTCCCCTCGAAGTGTCGTTGCCCATTTACACAGGCCAACCGCCTGATACTCTGGTATCTCGTGCACGCTTAGTCCAGGCGAATGTGGATCATTCTCACGAAGTCGTGCTCTTGCAGCTCAGCATTGAAAGATACACTCCATGGCATAATTTTGCGGTTATTTTTAAAGGAAAATAGTTCACTGCCTTGCAATGAAATTTGTGACCTTTCCCTTGATTTTCCTTTATAAATTCTTCTTCTTCTTCTTCTTAATTAATGGTTACAATTATTCCAACGTTCTTGTGGGTTTGGCATGGGGAAGTTTTTGGCCCAAGTCTTTCACTAACTGGCAGGCCAGGCCTGATGCTCAACTGGGTAGTTTGGGCAGGAATTTGTAATTTCTTCGTGGGGCCGGCAATAGCTCGCCAACTCTTCTTGACGGACACCGTGGGAGCTTTAACATCCACCAACTAATGGTATCATGGGACGCCAAATTGATGTCCCTCCAAGGGACAGGAGTGATGGCACACACATTGATGAATCACCCTGCCTGTGAAACACCAGGATGACAGTCGATAGCTTTTTTCCCTTTAAATGTGTTCACAAAATCTTCCCTCCCTTTAACAAATTTTATTCTGTTCCAAAAATTGTGCCCATGCCTTCAACCTGAAACGTTTGTATTTTTGAATGTTTGTTGGATTTTAATTTGGATAATGCAGCTTTGACTAAATTGTTTTTTTCTTTCTTTACCTCCCCCCTCTCTGCCTTCTACTTTTTCTTTTGCCATGTACTCTTCATTCATTTCTTAGCCTTAACGCCATCTTGTTCAGCACCTCCTTCTCGTCCACCTTTCCCACCTCGCACGCATCCTTCCCCCTCCAACCTTGCCCCAAACCCCTCTCGTTCCACAAACCGACTCCCATTTTCTCACTCTCAGCCACAAGCACCTCCCTCACAGGGTGGTAGGAGGGGAGGAGGAATGGAAGGTAAGTTTCGGAGGGTTCGAGTATCGTTATCACAGAGAGTTGAGCAGTGTATTGAGCAATAAGGGAAGAGTGGGATGGGGGGAAAATGATGGGAGCTAAATGTGCAGAAGAATATTGTAATGAAGTCTGTGCATATTCATTACTTAGACTGCATATTATACTCAGCCGTGCAACTTTGACTCAAACCATATAAACCATTCTTCCATGCCAGTTCCTCGAATGTCTCCAAAGTCCCAGCGTCCCTCTCGGCCACCTCGCCCTCCAGGCCACCCTTCCTCTGGAGGGCGTGTTGTTGGGGTTGGCATCACTGGAGGGAGGGGCACTCCACCGGTGGGAGACGGTGCTCACAACAGTTCTACTCATGCTGGTACTGCACTTCCTGCTGAAGTGTCTCCGCAGGGGGCTGCACGAATGGGTTCCTGGTCTGCTGTAGTATCTTCAGGTAGACTAACCATTAGCAGAGCATTTTCTTTGGGATTGGGTAAAAAAACCAAAAAAAAACCACATATAGAGGCCATTTTCCCCCGCAAAGCGGGAGTTGGCCTTTTTCGGGGACCGTGGTTGTTGTTGTTTTTCGGTCCCCTTTTTGAAGCAATGTTTTTACGGCCGGATGCCCTTCCTGCCGCCAACCCTTTTTGTCGCCTTTTACGACAAGCAGGGAATTACCAGTGAACTGGTACTCAATTAGCCGACCTCGGAAGGATGACAGGCTGAGTCAACCCCCCTGGCGTTAATTCAGCGATCGACCGGGATTCGAACCCAGGATCCTGGGATCCTAAGCTGGCACCCTAGCCGCTAGCCCAACACCAGGATTGGGTAACATATATAAATATATATGATTTTTATGCCTTTGCCGACGAAGTCGCTGGAGGCATTATGTTTTTGGGTTGTCTGTCTCTGTCTGTCCGTCCGTCCATCCGTGCGTCTGTGAAAGGTTTTCATGACCACAATAACTTGTGAACAGCTGAAGGGTTGGTGCCGGTATGTATAATGAGATAAAGCTGAACCAGTTAGATGTTGGTGTCAAGAGGTCAACGGTCAGCCTGTAATAGCTTTAAATTGAGAACGGTACAGGTATGTATAATGATATAAAAACAAATGGATTATATTTTGTTGTCAAGAGGTCAAAGGTCAAATGTTAGACGTCCCGTCAAGTAAAAATTCTGTTGAGCTTACTTGTGAACCAGTTTTGGGATTTTCACCAAACAAAGTATAAGTATATATAAAAACCACCGTTTAGAGGCCATTTTTCCCCGCAAAGCGGGGGTTGGCCTTTTCGGGGACCGTGGTTGTTGTTGTTTTTTTGGTCCCCTTTTTGAAGCAATGTTTTACGGCCGGATGCCTTTCCTGCCGCCAACCCTGTTTGGCGCTATATATGATGATGCCGCTATATATGACCCTATATATGATGATGCAAAAATGAACTGATTAGATTTTGGGGTCAAGAGGTCAAAGGTCATGTTGAGAAGTCATATAGTAAAAATTATGTTACCAGGCCAACTTGTGAACCAGTGATGGGATTTTGAGCACACTTGGTATCGGTATATATTATGGAAAGATGAACTAATTGGATTATGGCATCAAGAGGTAAAAGTTCAGAGGTCATGTCAGGTAAAATATGATTACTTGAGAACAGGTGAAGGGATTTTTGATCAAACTTGGTACAAGTATATATAATGTAATAATATGGGCGGAGGCATGTTGGTCGACGCTGCGATGTCGAAGAGTGCTGTTCTAGTTTTGTTCAGGTATTCGGTTAATAAATGCTGGTACAGTAAGTAGTCTGTGGCCGTCTGAACAGCACACCGTTGACAGTTTTTGCTGAGATGAAAAAGAAAAATAATGCGATTTCTACCTTGTTTTATTTTTGGGGAAAAATATTTTTATGCAGTTCGTCCATTTTAATTCCATTTTTTAGCTTATCTGGAATTGAAATTCCACATAAGGTATTGTCATCGTGCACTGTTCATCCATAACAAACCGCTGGGCCCAATCCAGTTGAAATTTGGCAGCAAGGTTCCTCCTGACTGGTAACGGGAATTGCAAAGCTTGGTCCGGTCACCTGAGCGGAAGCGTGTCAAAATGGCCGACTTAGTAAATTCCTTCAAAAATCTTATTCTCCAGACCCACCAGTCAGTGCTACAAAATTTGGGGTACAACATTAGGCCAGGGCCCAGATAAGCTCCAGGTCCAGTGATCCTGTTTTTAACTATTCGTGTTGACTTTGTCTCCATTCATATCGACTGTTGAAATCTTCTTTATTGAATAGCATGGATTCCTTCCGCTTCCGCATCCGGTCCCTCGAGCGAGGAGGCTTGCTTCGCTCTCTCCACGACATCAAAGTTTGAGTGTTTTCCCATTCGTGTCTTTGTCAAATTTCCACTGGTTATTTTTATTGTGTATGTGTTGTTGTGTGTTTCTATTTAGTTTTGGTTTTGTAATTACTGCAAATTTGTGTGTAATTAGTCGTTTTTTGTTCGCACCTCATGCGCGGCCTGGTCTCTCCAGGCTCCCTCCCCCCGTCAGTATTTTGTGAATATGTTCTTTCCTTCATAGTATTTGCTTGTTTCTTTGATTTTCTTTTCTCCCCCCTACCTCTCACGAACATCTTACTCTTTGTCCAACGTTTTAAAAACAAAACAAACAAATAAACAAACAAAAAAATCTTTATTAATTCTTTCTCTCCTCCCGGACACGTGCTTGTTCGCTCTCCTCCTCGTCTCGACTTGTGCCCCACCCCCTATATCTCGTTTTTCTTCCACCTCTGCTCCTTCTTTCTCAAATCCACGTCCTCACTTTGAGACTTTTCCCAGATTATTTTTCATGGTTTTGTTTAAATATTATTTAAATATGTTTAAACCGCAGCCGTGATGCTGACGCCGCCCCCCCCCCCACCCCCACCCCACCCCAGAATTTCCATGTTTTAAACGTTTCCCAGTGTGTACCCTGGATTAGAATAGGTACACCGTATCCCTGCGTGTCGTAAGAGACGACTAAGAGGGTTGGCGTCAGGAAGGGCATCCGGCCATAAAAAACATTGCCTCAAAAAGAGAACCATGACAATTACAACTACATATGGGCAGGGTACAGCCCGAAGTGGAGATCGGTTTCTGAGGTTTGGGACATAGAATGTAGGGACAATGACGGGGAGATCAGGAGAAGTGGTCGAAGTATTGGTCAGAAGAAGAGTGGACATGTTGTGTGCAAGAGACGAGATGGAAGGGAAGTGGTGTGAGAATGGTGAAGGGTAGGCAGGGACAGAAATACAAGTTTATGTGGCAAGGGTGCCTGGAGGGTGTGAATGGTGTTGGTGTCCTGTTTTCTGAGGAGTTTGTAGAGTAGACAGTGTGGTGAGTGTGACTAGAGTGAGTGATAGGTTGATGATGGTGAAAATGATGATTGGAAAGCTCTTGGTGAACGTCATCTCGGGATATGCTCCACAGGTTGGTCGGAGCGATGAAGAGAAGGACAAGTTCTGGTGTGCGTTAGAGAAGCTGATGGAAAACGTGAAAGATGAGGAAGTTGTGGTAGGAGGAGACCTAAATGGACATGTAGGAAGGAGTATGGATGGTTTTGAGGGAGTTCATGGGGGTTACGGATATGGTGTGAGAAATGGAGAAGGTGAAAGGATTTTGGAGTTTGCTGATGGAGCTGATTTGTTGATTTGTAATACTCAGTTCCAGAAAGAGGATAATAAGCTTGTTACATACACGTCAGGTGGGTCGACGACAACCGTTGACTACCTGATGGTGCGTAGGCGAGATAGGGGGCGCCTCCGGGACACAAAGGTGATCCCGGGGGAGGAGGCTGTTTCACAGCACCACTTGTTTGTCTGCGACATAAGGGTGAAAGGTGCGAGGAGACCTCGGCGGGTGAAGTACCAACCGAAAATGAAGGTGTGGAGGTTGAAAGAGGTGAGAGTAAGGGAGGCATTAAAAGAGAGGCTGAGTAGGGTAGAGGATGATGTGGTTGAGCTTGAAAGTGGTTGGATGTCAATGAAAGATAGTCTGTTGGGAGCCGTTGGTGAGGTATGTGGATGGACAAAAGGACCACCGAGGCACTCGGAAACATGGTGGTGGGATGATGAAGTTGGAAAGAGGATTGACGAGAAGAGGAAGAAGTTCAAGGAGTGGCAGAAGGCGAAGGGTACGGGAGCAGAAACAGCAGAGCATGAAAGTTATAAGGCAGCCAAGAAGGCTGCAAAGAAAGAGGTAGCAAAGCCGCAGGAGGCATGTAGCAAAATGTTCGGAGAACGCTTGGATTCGGAAGAGGGTCAGAGAGCAGTATTCAGGATTGCAAAGCAGATAGCGAAAGAGAGGTGTGATGTGATGGGGGTGAGTTGCTTGAAGTATGAAGTGGGAGAAATCGTTGTCGACCCAGATGGAATTAAAGGAAGATGGAAAAGATATATGGAAATGCTGTTGAATACAGAGAATGAATGGGATGGCAACATAGAGAGTAACCCAGTTTTAGGACCGGCAGAGAAGATAACTGAGAAGGAAGTTGAGGAAGCAATAAAAGCAATGAAGAGTAGAAAAGCGGGAGGGCCGACGGAAGTTGTGGGAGATATGTTGAAGGCAGCAGGAAGTTGGGGTGTGAAGAGAATGACAGAGATCTGTAATCTGGTGGTGAAAGAAGGCCGCATTCCAGTGGCTTGGGAACTGAGTACCCTCGTCCCTCTATACAAGGGGAAAGGTGAATAGGTATTGGAAAGCATGGAATGAAGGTATTGGAAAGGGTGTTGGAGAGGAGGATAAGGAAGAAAGTGAAGATCGACGAAATGCAGTTTGGATTTATGCCAGGAAAAGGAACGACAGACGCGCTTTTCATTGTGAGGCAGTTGCAGGAGAAGTACATGGAGAAGAGGAAGTAGTTGTTTCTCGGGTTTCTTGATCTGGAGAAAGCATTCGATAGGGTTCCACGCAAAGTATTGACATGGGCAATGAGGAAGTTAGGAGTGGAGGAATGGTTGATTAGAGTAGTGATGGCAATGTACAAAAGAGCACGCACAGCTGTAAGGACGAAGGACGGGAACAGTGGTGAGTTTGAGGTGAATGTGGGAGTGCATCAGGGGTCGGTACTAAGTCCACTACTATTTGTAGCTGTGATGGAGGTGCTGGCTCAGAACGTAAAGGAGGGTTTACCGTGGGAGTTGTTGTATGCAGATGATCTGGTGTTGATTGCGGAAAGTATGGATGGACTGAAGGAAAAGATGAACAAGTGGAAGGAATGTATGGAGACAAAAGGTCTGAAGGTGAATATCGGAAAGACGAAGGTGATGGCAAGTGGTAAAGCATGTGGTGAGGTGCAAAGAACTGGGAAGTGGCCATGTGCTATGTGCAGGAAGGGTGTCGGAGTGAACTCCATTCAATGTACAATGTGCGCTGAGTGGGTTCATCAAAAATGTAGTGGTCTGAGAGGGTCATTAACCAGTGTGGCAGCTACATTCAAATGTAAGGTGTGCACAGAGGGATCTGCAGATGGAGGAAATGTTGAGTTGGATCTTGGAGACGGCATGAAGCTGGAAGGTGTGAAAACATTTTGCTAACTTGGAGACATGCTGAATGGAGAAGGTGGATCAGACTCGGCAACGGTTGCTCGAGTGAGATGTGCATGGAAGAAGTTTCGGGAACTGAGTGGCGTGCTGATGAGGAGGGGAGTGTCGTTGAAGCTGAAGGGAAAGGTGTATGCTGCATGTGTGAGAAGTGTTATGATTTATGGGAGCGAGACATGGGTAATGAACGTAGAGCAGCAACGAAGGTTGGAAAGGGTGGAAATGCGAATGGTTCGATGGATGTGCGGAATATCGTTGAGAGAGAGGAAGACAAGTGATGAATTGCGAAAGATGATGGGAATAGAGCCTCTGATTGATGCTGTGAAGAGGAACAGGTTGAGATGGTTTGGTCATGTGTTGAGGAAGGATGAAAGTGACTAGTTGAGCAGAGTGATGGAAATGAATGTAGAAGGAAGTAGAGGATGGGGAAGACCGAGAAAGACTTGGCTAAAGATGGTTGAAGAAGAAATGCGGGCAAGGGGGTTTAACAAGGAGAGATACAGAAAATAGGGCAAAATGGAGAAGATTGTCATGGGGACCGCAAGGCTAACCCCCTCTCTAGCAGGGAAAATGGCCTTTAAAATGCTTGTTGTTGTTGTTGTTGTTGTTGTTGTTGATGTTGTTGTTGTTGTTGTTGTATAGCATGGATTTCTTGGTTTGCTTTGAATTGCTTATTACTTGCGTGCTGAAGCATTGTTTCTCTGAGGTACAGGACGAGTGTAATGAATCAGCCTAGAGCACAACCTATTGCTATCCTTAACTTGTGTTAAAAGCATGTGCTGCTTCCTGCTGTGTATTTTCTGGTGCTACTGTGGCGGTAAAATGAAGTGAGCAAGACAATTTGGTTTATGAGAAGCTTTCTGATTAAATACAAATAATCCGGTAAAACAAAGCCAAAGTAATGATTGGCTTTGGGGGTTGAAAATGAAATTGAAGTTCGGCCTATGCTTATCGTTCAGATTGCGAGTGTGCATGTATGTATGTGCGGCAAGGCGCTGGTTCACTGGCCCTGAAAACGTTCAAGATGTGTCCTTTGCCAATAAATGGTTTACTTGAGAAATTGAATGCCCCCATACACATCTGGCACAGAAAACGACATCATTTGTTTTCGATATTCAAGCCTTTGTTTCCACGGCGTCAAGTTGAGCAAGATACGAGGCAGGGGAGTTTTTCGCCAAATCCAGAAGGGAAGATTTTTCCATTTGGCGAAATCCAGGCGAGGGAAAACGTTGGTCTTAATCTTTTCTTGCAACAATTGGGATTCGTCAGCAAAAGTACTCTCACACTGTTGGTCTCGCCTTTTTGTGAGGTAGACAGTCATGAACACTTCTGCACTGTCCCAGAAAACACTGAACATGAGCTTTCCCGATGAACACCTCTTGAACTTCCGGTGAGGTGGAGAATGTGTATGCTTCTATGCACGTTCTCCTACTTGTTTTTTTTCCACAAGATCAAGATACAGTAGTCAATCCATGACTCATTCTGAGTCGCAATGCTGCTCATGACGTCGTCTAGGTTTGCTTTAAACATACAAGAAGTTCTGTGGAAAATCAAGTCGAGCTTTCTTTTGATCAGCAGTCAACATTCTGGACACCCGTCTTTCTGAAACTCTTTTCATGCCTAGAAGTTCAATGACCCATTCATTGTTAGTGTTTAGTTTCTGAGCGACATGCCGGACTGTTGACCTTCTTTCATTCATCAAAATCTTGCAGACCGCCTCACCTTTTTCTGGGGTATCCTGCTCGTGACTCATCCATCCTCAGTGCTCGTTCTCCCAGAGTGTGAAAGTGAGTGAGAGAGTGTGAGAGTGTGTTTTTAGTTAGAGATATATGTATAACTTTTATAGTGGACATATATCCTTCCCCTTCCCCAGTGTTGTTGCCGAGCCTTGCGTATTAACTTTTCTGGTTGACCCTTTAATGAAGGTACGCACTTGGTCAATGCTCGTGTTTTGGTCTTTTCCATTTTTCAAAACCCTATTGATCGACTCACATTGACCTTTTTTTCTTTCTTTCTTAACCAATTCTTGCAAAGGTTAACAAAAGGCTGTTTGCAAATAAACACATCATGCTTTGAGTACGTTGATCTGAAATTGGTAGGTCACAAGTCACAAGGTACCATTAAATAGGCCAGGCAATGGTCTTTCTGAATGCCCATCGTGTACAGTACTTGCATTCATTTAGTTGTGTTGAAACAAGATCTAATCTTTGCTGAGTTCGCCAGAAACATTGACGTGATGCCAAATTATGAGGTAATCCAACACTCACGGGCACGTGAAGCCAATTACAATCGATTGGTATTGCGGTTGTCTCTCATAAATACAACATTGTTACAGATTGTAGAGTGACTTTGGTAACCTACACTGTGGGATTGGCACTGTTATAAGCTCGAGTCATCTCCAATGTTTTGGGAGGTGAGGGAGAACCATCCAGTTTGATAAGGGGGGGTCATCTGGAATTTCCAGATTGCGAAGTCTGCTCCCTCCCCTCTGCTAGCTCCGTTTCCCAAACATTTGTTGGGATTCATGCATGTTAGTGTTTTGAATTGATCACCAAGAGGTTTATCATTTTCATGGTATATGAAGTACGAAATTACACGACACAAACATCCATTCAGGGTAAATTTACAGCATGTACTTTATTCAGCAAATAATGCACGTGTACTCCACTACTCCATCCACCCAAAGGCTAGTTACCAACAAATTGGAAATGCTGATTAAATCCTCCCGTTTTGAATTTATTATAATATTTAAAGTTACAAAACTTCTATTTTTGTTTTTATGCAGCTCAACGTTTCGTTAACATGTGAATTTGCATTCCAACAAGTGTATAAACTCTGGATATACAGTAGGGGTTTCCATTTCTGCTATCATTAATTTTGAAATTGGTGCACTCTCCTTCGAGGTGTCCAGCTTGGGTTTGATTCCCGACCTGACTTTAAACTTGGATTGGTGATTCACAGACAGGGTGTCGCATCGCAAAGTGTGCTGTCCCTCAGATGGACGTTAACGCTGGGTGTGTCCCGTCTTTTGGCATTAGTGGACGTTAAAGATCCCATGTCAGCTTTGGCAAAGAGTCGATGAGTTATTGCCACCACCCTGAACAAATTGAACGTTCCTGCTACTTTCGGGCAAATGTCCGACCTGGCTAGCTGGTTCGGGAAGGAATTGCACCGAAAACGTTCTCTGGCTGGCCCTACCAGAATCTGGAAGAGTTTGTGTTTTATATTTTGCCATCCAATTTATCAAACGTATGATAAGCAGCGTCCTTTTTTTTTTTTTTTTTTTTCCCAGAAGCGTCACATTTCTTAAACTCATGACTTCATCCATCTATTCTATCTACCTGACCCTGCATTGCCTCCTTCATTTTGTCCAGCACCAAGTCAAACCTCGCCAAAACACACCACACCTGCGGCACCCGTGTCCACAACTCCTCAGCCCGTGAGCTCCCAACACTACCACCCTTCCAACCAACCAGCTCAACCGTCGCACGCAGGCACGCAGTCCCCCGTGTACAGCAGGACTGCGGGGCCGGGCGAGTCTGCCAGTTCCGTTTTGAAGGACGGTGAGAAGAGCTCACCACCCCAGACTGCATGTGCTTATACATCAGCTTTTATTTGCCGGTGCACAGTAAATATCCTGCAGGCTTTACTTCAACCCTACATCTTGTGTTTCCATCTCTGGTTATAAAATATTAACGTGCTTCTTAACTGAAATGGCGAGAAATGGAACGGTCTGCCTCCACATTGTGAATGAGAATGTATGGTCGCTGAATATGGAATTTACCTGTTGATTGATTGAATGCCATGGATTCCCCCTCCCCACCCCCTACCCTGCCCCCTCCCCACCCTCCCCCCTCCAACACAAGTGATTATTTTATTTTTGTAAATAACACCTTTTATCGAAGTGTTGGGTTGAAGTAAAGCATCCCGGTGTTGGCTTAGCGGTTAGGGTGCCGGCTTGGGATCCTAGGATCCTGGGTTCGAATCCCGGTCGATCGCTGAATTAACGCCAGGGGGGTTGACTCAGCCTGTCATCCTTCCGAGGTCGGCAAATTGAGTACCAGCTTGCTGGGATGAATGATCACGGTGTGTACCCCGCTTTAGAATAGGTACACCGTATCCCTGCGCATCGTAAGAGGCGACCAAGGGTTGGCGTCAGGAAGGGCATTCGGCCATAAAAACATTGCCTCAAACAGGGAACCATGATTGTCATGGGGCCCGCAAGGCTAACCCCCGCTCTAGCGGGGAAAATGGCCTTAAAACGATCATTCATTCATTCATCGAAGTGTGAGGTTGTTAACACTGATACTTTCTGAGCTCTGTGTTTCTCATTTATAATGCACTGCCTTTTATGCCATGCAATCCAATGAACTTTTTTACAAAATATATTCCAAACTCTAAAGGATTTAAGGCACTAAGAGGAACTGCAACATGAATCATGGACACACGTACAGACAAGTATGTGAGACAACACTAGACTTGACTTCAGACAAACATCCACTGAACTTGGGGGAAGCGACGTCACTTCAGAGATTTTTTCGGTACTGATGAACGGCATCTTCATGACGTCACTTTTCTCTCCACACTCACCAGGGTAGTTCAGGTGAAATTTCCTCTATCCGCCCCCTCCCTCCTCACCCTCCTTCCTCCCCCCAACTCTTGGAAACTAATGGAGTTCATCCGTGTTCTATCCTTCATATGCTTAGCATTGAGCAAGGAAGCAGCATGTACCATTTTTAAAGTCTTTGGTACAACTCGACTGGTGTCGGAATCCAACCGGCGACTTGTCACAATCCGAGCAGGGACACTATTGCACCACCGAGTCTTGTGAAGGAACCTGTGTGTCCATTTTGGGATATTACCACATTTTTGCTGACAGTTGTCACTACATTTTTCTGAAGCTTCAAAAGCTTTTTACTTCGGCCGCTGACTGACTGTCGGATTGCAGTGAGCTTGCCGATCGAAGGTATTTGCTGGAAATTGTTTAGGGTTGTTCTATTTTACTCCCACCCGGACGTTATCCGTTAAATCGTGCCCACTGAACATTCTCACAAATTAAGCGAGTGTTTGATCATTTAAGATGGATTCTCAAATGTCATTCCATCAGCAGAAGGTTGCTTATTCAAATGGGAATTGCAGCCTGTAGTTTACAAATGCATTCTGGAGAAATGTATTTTGGCATGATACATTTATTCACTTCCAAAACTACCGACTTGTGTGCAGAACCGGCACCTTTGCCACCGGGAAGCGAAGGAAAAGTTCCCATTCCTTCACAGACCACCCAAGGTAAGTTCATCACCTTTTTGGCATCTGACCTCCTTGTCTCTTTTTTTAAATCTTCGAAATGTGGATTATTCTGGCTGTGTTCATTCTTCTTTGGATTTCGGGTTGTTTGGGCTGCATTCCCCTTTTCCCTTTGTTTTGGCCAATTCTAGTTTTGCTTTCATTAATTTTTTATCTCCCTTTCCTTCTGGTCCCACGCTCCACAATCTCTGAAATGAGTCATTCTGGTGCTTTCTGAGGACACCTTTATTATTTTTCCCTCACCCTTCTCTCCCACAGCTCCTCCTTCAGTTGAAGCAGAGAGGTCTCAAGATGTTAGAGAACTGAAGGAATTTTGCAACAAGTTCACTGTAAGATGATGGGAACCAGGTTATAGGACATGCTTTCTTTTGGAGAAGGAGGGGGGAGCGGGAGGAGGAGGATGCAGGTGGTGGTGTAGAATGAGCATGGGAAAGGTGGTGGGAGAAGGGGAATGAGAAAAGGGTACTCGCTTTTAAGAATGTGAAAACATTGTTGGGTGACTTGGAGGGAGGAGGTGTGTAGGTCAAGGAAATGGGACAAATGATGAAGATGAGTTTATGAATTTGTTATGAATCTTACCCTTTACCTTCAAACTACTCACTCAGATTTTGCTCAATCAGCTGACATGCACATTGCATATCAATGTTACTTTTCCTACCTGCCGAGTACCAACCCTAAACCCCCTTTCTTCACACAGCTGCAGTCCAGCACTCCCAAGGAACCCCAGCTCCCACCTGCTGATCCAGTGCCCCAGCCACAGCGGCCTTTGCCCACACCACCAGCCCCCACGGCGGGTCCTATAGCTGAGAGCCAAGGAGAGGGAATGGAGGGCGAGGGAGAGACTGTGGTGGAGTGAGTTGCAGGGATTTCTTCTGTTATGGAAATGGATGGATTAGCAGTTTTGGTCGAAAGTTTTGAAGAAAGGGACACTTGGGGAAAACTATATGAGTTTATTTGCAGGATGCAGTTTTGTGAAGAAGAAGATATCATTGGGGGTGATTGGTTTTGTGGTCATTGTTTGATTTTGAGGGTTGGAGTGGGGTAGGCAGAACAGAGTAAAATAAAAAAAGAAAGGTGTATCTGGGGTCTGGGTGAGTGTATGAGAATATTTGTTATAACCACCTTTAGAGGTATGAGAATATTTGTTGGAGGTTAAAATTGCATTTTAAATAATCTGGTCTTTCATTCATTCTTGTCACATTTTCTTTTCTCTCCTTTCCCAATGCCATTTCTTTCAGTCAAGTACGAAAGTCCACTCTGAATCCAAATGCCAGAGAATTTAATCCACACTGCAAGGCGTTTCATCCCACGGTAATTAATTTCATTTGTTTGTTGTTGTTGGGTTTTTTTCATTATATATTTTTAACCATTGCATCAGCACATACCACACTCTGCAAGCTGTCCCTCCACCTCACTTCCTTTTCATGCTTGTCATCCCGTGCCTGCACTTACTACAACACCAGATTTATATGCACCACGACACTTGCACCGGTGGATTTTTTTTTTCATCATGACTTTGAATACCTCTTTGTTTTGATTTTGCAGGCACCTTCCAGCCGCCCCACACGGCAGGCTAGCCCGTCCTTCGTTTTTTCGGGAGGAATTTACCCCTCCTCACCCTCGTTCCTACACTACCCTACTATCCAGGTATCAACTTCTCTGTCTCAGCCTCATCCTCAAGTGTCACCTCCTTTTTTTCTCTCCTTCCTGCACAGCCTTGCTTTCCCGTACTGTGTCTCGTCCCCACTGAGACTCACCCCCACTGAGACTCACCCCCACTGCGTCTCGCCCCCACTGCGTCTCGCCTCCACTGCGTCTCGCCCCCACTGCGTCTCGCCCCCACTGCGTCTCGCCCCCACTGCGTCTCGCCCCCACTGCGTCTCGCCCCCACTGCGTCTCGCCCCCACTGCGTCTCGCCCCCACTGCGTCTCGCCCGCCACCGAGTCTCGCCCGCCACCTGAGTCTCGCCCCGCCACCGAGTCTCGCCCGCCACCGAGTCTCGCCCGCCACCGAGTCTCGCCCGCCACCGAGTCTCGCCCCGCCACCGAGTCTCGCCCGCCACCGAGTCTCGCCCGCCACCGAGTCTCGCCCGCCACCGAGTCGCGCCGCCACCGAGTCGCTGCCCGCCACCGAGTCTCGCGCCCCGCCACCGAGTCTCGCGCCCGCCACCGAGTCTCGCGCCCGCCACCGGAGTCTCGCGCCCGCAACCGAGTCTCGCGCCCCGCCACCGAGTCTCGCGCCCGCCACCGAGTCTCGCGCCCCGCCACCGAGTCTCCGCGCCCGCCACCGAGTCTCGCGCCCGTCCCACCGAGTCTCGCGCCCGCCACCGAGTCTCTCGCGCCCGGCCCCACCGAGTCTCGCGCGACCCGCCACCGAGTCTCAGCGCCCGCCACCGAGTCTCGCGCCCGCCACCGAGTCTCGCGCCCGTGCCACCGAGTCTCGCGCCCGCCACCGAGTCTCGCGCCCGCCACCGAGTCTCGCGCCCCCTCCCACCGAGTCTCGCGCCCCCCCACAGAGTCTCGCGCCCCCCCACAGAGTCTCGCGCCCCCCACAGAGTCTCGCGCCCCCCCACAGAGTCTCGCGCCCCCCACCGAGTCTCGCGCCCCCCACCGAGTCTCGCGCCCCCCACCGAGTCTCGCGCCCCCCACCGAGTCTGCCCCCCCCCCACCGAGTCTGCCCCCCCCCCCCCCACCGAGTCTCACCCCCCCCCCCCCCCCCACTCCACCGAGTCTCGCCCCCACTAACTTTCTCCCCAACTGCCCCATGCCTCTGCCACTCTGTCCTAGACATGGGTTTTGCATTTTTCATCGAGCTATTGAAAACTGAAAACTGATTATGGATCATTATGAAAACTGATATGGATGGATGAGCATTGCAGGTTGTTTCTGCTTGTGATGAAAGGCGAGATTGTTCGTTAACTTAACTTTTACTGCTGCATGCCACTTGAGGTTGTTTCAAATATCAAGCAACTTTGTTCTTCCTGTGTCTCTGCTCTTAATTTCATATCTCCACATGTATTTATTTATTACATGCTACTGAAGTTGCTTCCAATTGAGGGTGGGATGGGGGGTGGGGGGAGGGGGAAGAGGCGTTTGTGTGTGTGCACGTGGTTTTTATGCTTTCTTTATAATCTGTCACACTCCTGCCCCACAGAGTGCAGCGATGTACAATTACCAGGCTGCCACTAGTTCGCAGGGCAAGGCCTACAGAACTGGTGAGTATGGGTCTGGTGAGAATGAGAGAATGGAGGAAGGTTTCGTCAATTCAATATTGTAAATATGTTAATTCCTTGTTTTTTTTTTTCTTTCTTTATTACTTTCCTTCCTCGCTTAGCAACAACACCAAGAGGAGAACCTGCACCTCCCCCTCCCCCTCCTGCCCCTACTCATGTTGTCATGACATCACCGAACACGGCGACACATTCGCTCCTTCCCTCTACCCCCTACCATTCATACTTCCCTTACCAGCCACAGATAATGCAGGTAATGTATGCACTCTCGATTGCACTTACCCTCCTCTCACCACCATCACTAAACTCACCACCCTCACGTGGTGTGCATTACTTACTTGCTGGCTAATGTAATCTCTCCAAATGTCCTTCATTTCCCCCGTGTGCTCCCTTCTCCTGCCACCCTCCCTCACATCAATTCAACAGCTTTACACCCCAATGGTTCCAGGAGCCCGAGTCATCCCTCCGACCCATCAACAACCTACACTGTTGCCACATTCGCCACAGTCTTACGCGCCACCTTCTGAAAACAACCCAAACGCTGGCTTGTATAGTACGTACCCTTGTCTTCACCTGCCCATTTGTGTATAAATAATCCGGTTGTTGTATTTTCTTGAACATATGAGCAGAAGTTCATTCCTGCTTTTCATTTATTGTTCTCACACTTTTTGAAAGAGAAATAAAATGGGGGATATTGTAATCAGCTGTCTTTCTGTCCGTCACGCTATCTCCTAAGTGTTTGGGCAGAAATTTTCCAGGTGCAAGAGTAGTGCGTCACTTGCAGGAGCAGGGTCAAAAGGCCAAATTCCCCCCAAAAATCAATTATGGGCACATTTAAAAATCAAAACTTTCTATATGCAATCAGCATTGGGGAACGCAAGCAATATGTAACGATTTTTTGGGATTTGACCACTGGTTCATGTCCCAGGGGGTGGGGACTTGGGGTCACAGGGGTCAAATGGGGAAAAGACTTAACTTAAAATTTGATATTGGGTCATTCCTCGTGGAACGTTTTGCCAACTTTCAACTGCTTTTGGTGGGAATCGTGGGAATTGGTGATGGTGCCCCATCGACTTCGCTGTAGTTAAGGTATTTCCCGAAATGACCTCATAGAATGTGTCCCGGTGTCCAGCTGTTCGTATGTCCGTCCATTAACATTTGACAAAAACTTCTTACAAACTACTTAACCGATATGAACCAAATTTGGTATGATGCGTTAGGACAGGAAGGTCTCATGGGGTTTTGCTCCCTATCTGGATATGCGCCACCGATAGTGGGTGAAAGGGGGGTTTTTGCCCCAAATATTGGTATTTTATTCAAAATTCCTCTTCTCAGAAACTACCAGACATATCCAAACCAAACTCCTCACGAGACATCAGGAAAATGCCCTAACCTTAAGTTGCGCTCCTCATGGACGTATCTCCCTCAGAAAGGAGGCTGGGTGCCCCGTCCGTTTTCCCTCATTTTCACGAAAGCATCTTCTCTACAACTACTTGAGTGATACAGACCAAATTTGGTACTATGCATCAGGATAGTATGGTCTTGTGGGGGTGTGCTCTCCATCCGAATCGCCCTTATAAATGGGGTAAAAGTTGGGGTTTGCCCCTAATTTGGGTATTTCATTCAAAAACCTTCTCAGAAGCTGACCAAACGACATACGGCATCGAGACCGTGCCCTAACCTTAAGTTGTGCTCCACATCGCCGTATCTTTCCCAGAAAGGGGGCCACAGGCCCTTCCCCAAATCCTTAATATTCACTACATCCTCTCCACAACCACCCAGCTGATATGGACCAAAATTTGTATGATTCATCAGGACACCTTGTAAAGGGGGTAAGTGTAGTTTTGCCCCTAATTTGGGTATTTCATTCAAAAAGCCTCTGAGAAAGCAATCGGTTCCAGGCCAAACTAGCTATGTGACATCCTGACCATGCCCTAACCCTACGTTGTGCTCCCCATATCCGTATCTCTCTTGGAAAGGGGCCCATGTGCTCCCCATATCCGTATCTCTCTTGGAAAGGGGCCCATGTGCCCCCCTCCCAGAATCCTTAAAATGTCTTCTGCTCCCAACCTACCTGGCCAATTCAAAGCAAATCTGACAGGATGCATCAGGAAAGATAGGTCTTATTGGGTTGTGCACCTCATCTGGATCCGCCTACTCGAAGGAGGTCCTAAATTCTAAATTCGGATATTTTTTTCCAAATATTATCCTCTGAAACTTACCACTTCTTGTATTTGAACGACATTCGCTTGGAGGCATTAGGATCAGGCCCAGATCTAAAATTGTGCTCCACATAAGCACTGGCTCCTGCGAAATGGGGGCATGGGGTTTGCCCCCTGATCTGCCATTTTTACTGAAACATCTTCTTTTCCATAACTATGAGCCAGAATTAAACCAAAATTTGACAGGATTCATTAGGGCAGTAGGGCCTTCTAGGATTGTACTTATCATCTGTATTCGCTAGCCCCCACGGCATCAAATTCAGTTACGACTTTCAAAACTGAGCTTTGGCAAAATCCAATTAAGACCCCATTCACCAAAGTGGAATCCGTTCAACCAGTCCCTACCTGATACCGCTTTATCGGTCCAGTCTCTGGTCACCCCCCCCCCCCCCCCCACACCTGTTGGAGAAATAAACGATGTTGATAATTTATTTCCTCCCCCACCAAAGATGGATGGAGGTTATGTTTTCACCCCTGTCTGTCCGTTTCTCTGTCTGTCCGTTTGTCTGTCTGTCTGTTTGCCTGTCTGTCCATTA
Organism: Myxine glutinosa; assembly: GCF_964187855.1. NCBI lineage: Eukaryota > Metazoa > Chordata > Myxini > Myxiniformes > Myxinidae > Myxine > Myxine glutinosa. The sequence continues at coordinate 42,672,702 of NC_136263.1, read as the reverse complement.
AAAATATCTCAAAGTTGTGGAAGAATTCGGATGAACCTTGGCGGACCGGTTAGGTGTCTGACAAGGACGATTCGATTCGATTTTGGTGAAGACCTGAATATGGATTCGGATATGAGTATTATTTAATTTTTTAATTGATTCTTCACCATTGGGAGATTGGGGCTAAAACGATACATAGCAGGATATCTGAAAAAGTTATGGATGGATTTGGACAAAACTTGTTGGACAGTTTGTGTGTGTGACGAGGAAGAATCGATTCAATTTTGGTGAAGATCCAGATCCGGATCCAGCTTGAAGAATTTTTAAAGTGATTCTTCACCATTGAGTGATACGGCCAACCAGGCAGAGGGAGGTATGCTCTCTACTGAGGGCCGTTCTAGTTTTTATCTTCTAACGGGGACATGCTCCAGTACTAATGTCAGCTGTTGAACTGTTTGGTCCATTATGAGCCTAGTATCACATGTGCAACTAGAACGGCACACAGTAGAGAGCATACCTCCGCTTGGTTGGCCATATCACTCAATGGTGAAGAATCACTTTTAAAATTCCACTAGCTGGATCTGGATCCGGATCTTCACCAAAATTGAATCGATTCTTCCTTGTCACACACACAACCTGTCCAGCAAGTTTCGTCCAAATCCATCCACAACTTTTTGAGATATCCTGCTATGTATCGTTTTTGGACCCATCTCCCGATAGTGAAGCATCACTTAAAAATTATAGTCGCCGGATCCAAATCCGGATCTTCACCAAGATCTAATCATTTCGTCGGTGTCACATACGCTACATCTCTGCCAAATTTTGTCCTAATCCATCCACAACTTTGAGATTTTGTGTTCACAAACGGATAGACAGGGATGAAAACATAACTTCCATCCACCTTTGGTGGCGGAGGTAAAAATGTATCGCTTCCTGATTTGATATTCCTTGCAAACGGAGCATGGCTTTCAATTTCCGATTCGCACAGACATTTCCACACATCGTTTTCGTTAATTGCATTTGTTAAGTAGTGATAAGACAAAATGCTATTGACCTTTATAAATGTAGCTTCTTTTTTATCCTCATTAAGTTATAAATAAGCAAAGTCGTCGTGAACCTGGTGGAAAGGACGGAAACACTAACAGCATGGAGTGACACTTGAAGGAAGAAAGGGCGAGGGGAAGAAACACTCGGAGAAAACGTCTGAACTCAGAAATGGCCATTTTTTACCTGTAGCAAAAATATGAGCTTGTCAGTGCAATGATGCGCCAAATGGCTCAATTTTCTCGTTTAAGGTTGTCGAGACCATGGACCTTTTGTGCATTATTTTCCATTCTGAATGCATTAAAAAAAAATATATATATATATAAATATATATAAATGCATTTGGTTCAATTCTGACGCGCCACCAACTGAGCGAACGTGATATAAGGGGCAGGCATACGTCACGTCACGACATATGACGCTTAGGAGCCGACAGCACCATTATTTCATATTTTTACATCGATTTGATTAAGAATAGAATTTTTTTATTTTGATGTTGACCTTGCACTTAGAAGAATCTGTTATCCCTTCCACTTCCCCCTCCCCCCCCCCCCCCCCTCATCCCATCCCAGTGCCTGGGACCCCACTTCCACCACCTCACCCTCCTCCCTCAGCGACTCCCACTGGACAAATACAGAGACAGCATCCAGCGCAAAGCCCAGCACAGGTAGGTCAATTGCAGAGGCTTTCTCATGTGGGATGTGGACCTCAGAAGGAGGTTGTAAAGGTCTTTTTAAAATATTTTTTCACATCACCCAGAAACAATATCCCTAACTTCTCCCTTGATTCCATCCTCAGGCAATCTACCATGGGACGTTGACCCCAACGCCTCCTGGAGTGGGTGGAAATGCTCCCAATCCCCAGGCCCCCCACGCTTATGCAACCGCCGGAGGTGTTTTTACCCTACCCCACCTTCCCCCACTTGGCCACCACTACCAGCCGGGAACACACCAACATGTAAGAAACTGATGGAAGGTTTGCAAAAGGTCTGCTTTTATTTGTTGATGTGCATTGATCAGCATGGTAACTAAATTTGTTTTTGTTTTTCCCTCGATTCCCATCTGGGATCTCCCCTTCTCATTCCACACAAGGCTGCATTGAATCCCTCACCCCATCCTCACACAGCCCACGCTGGTCCCTCTCCCCTGGTCCTCGTTCCGTCCTCCCAGCCCGTCCATCACCCTTCAGCAGTACCTCAACCTCAGTTTTACCTGGCTCCTGCACCACCAGTCTCTCAACACGGTAACAGATGAGTGCCTGTGAGGGTTAATATTGGTGGCTTTGGCTGGTTGGGGGAGAAGGGACTGGGGATGGTGTTGGAGAGGATTCCTCCTGGAAGGGGTTTGAGTGGGGTGGTAGAAGAAGGGAGTGTGTGGCCTATTATTGGGAATGACATTTATGGAGTATTTTACTTGTACTGTACTGCACAAAGTACAGTGAGGGTGAGTTGTTTGGGGGTGAGTGAGTTGCTTGAAGGATGAAGTGGGACAAATCGTTGTGGACCCAGATGGAATTAAAGGAAGATGGAAAAGATATATGGAAATGCTGTTGAATGCAGAGAATGAATGGGATGGCAACATAGAGAGTAACCCAGTTTTAGGACCGGCAGAGAAGATAACTGAGAAGGAAGTTGAGGAAGCGATAAAAGCAATGAAGAGTAGAAAAGCGGGAGGGCCGACGGGAGTTGTGGGAGATATGTTGAAGGCAGCAGGAAGTTGGGGTGTGAAGAGGATGACAGAGATCTGTAATCTGGTGATGAAAGAAGGCCGCATTCCAGTGGATTGGGAACTGAGTACCCTCGTCCCTCTATACAAGGGGAAAGGTGACCCTCTGGAGTGTGGCTCGTACCGAGCGATAAAGTTATTGGAGCATGGAATGAAGGTGTTGGAGAGGAGGATAAGGAAGAAGGTGAAGATCGACGAAATGCAGTTTGGATTTATGCCAGGAAGAGGAACGACAGACGCGCTCTTTATTGTGAGGCAGTTGCAGGAGAAGTACATGGAGAAGAGGAAGAAGTTGGTTCTTGGGTTTGTTGATCTGGAGAAAGCATTCGATAGGGTTCCACGTGAAGTATTGACATGGGCATTGAGGAAGTTAGGAGTGGAGGAATGGTTGATCAGAGTAGTGATGGCAATGTACAAAAGAGCGCGCACAGCTGTAAGGACGAAGGACGGGAACAGTGGTGAGTTTGAGGTGAAGGTGGGAGTGCATCAGGGGTCGGTACTAAGTCCACTACTATTTGTAGCTGTGATGGAGGTGCTGGCTCAGAACGTAAAGGAGGGTTTACCGTGGGAGTTGTTGTATGCAGATGATCTGGTGTTGATTGCGGAAAGTATGGATGGACTGAAAGAAAAGATGAACAAGTGGAAGGAATGTATGGAGACAAAAGGTCTGAAGGTGAATATAGGAAAGATGAAGGTGATGGCAAGTGGTAAAGCATGTGGTGAGGTGGAAAGAACTGGGAAGTGGCCATGTGCTGTGTGCAGGAAGGGTGTCGGAATGAACTCCATTCAATGTACAATGTGCGCTGAGTGGGTTCATCAAAAATGTAGTGGTCTGAGAGGGTCATTAACCAGTGTGGCAGCTACATTCAAATGTAAGGTGTGCACAGAGGGAGCTGCAGATGGAGGAAATGTTGAGTTGGATCTTGGAGACGGCGTGAAGCTGGAAGGTGTGAAAACATTTTGCTACCTCGTAGACATGCTGAATGGAGAAGGTGGATCAGACTCGGCAATGGTTGCAAGAGTGAGATGTGCATGGAAGAAGTTTCGGGAACTGAGTGGCATGCTGACGAGGAGGGGAGTGTCGTTGAAGCTGAAGGGAAAGTTGTATGCTGCATGTGTGAGAAGTGTTATCATTTATGGGAGCGAGACATGGGTAATGAACGTAGAGCAGCAATGAAGGCTGGAAAGGGTGGAAATGCGAATGGTTCGGTGGATGTGCGGAGTATCGTTGAGAGAGAGGAAGACAAATGATGAATTGCGAAAGATGATGGGAATAGAGCCTGTGATTGATGCTGTGAAGAGGAACAGGTTGAGATGGTTTGGTCATGTGTTGAGGAAGGATGAAAGTGACTGGTTGAGAAGAGTGATGGAAATGAATGTAGAAGGAAGTTGAGGACGGGGAAGACCGAGAAAGACTTGGCTAAAAATGGTGGAAGAAGAAATGCGGGCAAATGGGTTAACAAGGAGAGATGCAGAAAATAGGGCAAAATGGAGAAGATTGTCATGGGGACCGCAAGGTTAACCCCCGCTCTAGCAGGGAAAATGGCCTTAAAATGCATGTTGTTGTTGTTGTTGTTGTTATTGTTGTTGTTGTTGTTGTTGTTGTACTGTACAAAGTAAAAATACATGTAAAGCATAAAATATGAGTAATTATATTCATTTCAGAAGTATGATATCTTGAGCACATTGCCTGAGTTTGCAACGAAACAAGAATTTGCCTTCCCCATGCGTTGCAGTATTTGACTTTGGCCACGTTAACAAATTGAACTCGGACATACATCTGCTGCAGACTGTATTGTTTCACTGGCCACGTTGTCTATTGAGAATTGCAATGAAAATGAAGTGTCCCAGAATCAAGCCACCAGAATCGGATACACTGACACTTTGTGATTTGGGAATTGGATAAGACGAACGGCTGTCACAATAAATGCTTACATTATTGGGAAGGGGCTGAGGATCTATTTTGGTAATTTCATGTATCATGATGAATCTCAATTAAATCTATTTTATATTCAGGCTGTAACACAACAAAATGTGAAAAAGGTCAAGGGGTGTGAATACTTTCTGAAAGCACTGTATACAGTGAGGTCAAATTCAGGAGATTGTTTCCATTTTGCTCCAAAAGGAGAATTGTTTCAAACATACATAGACATGTAGAAACAAATATGCTCTTACCTCCTACCACACTGAAGCATTAACCTACTGAGGTTCCAGATGTCTCTGTGGAGAGGGAGATTTGCATGTATAGTGGACTCTAGGGAGACTTGCAAGTTGGAGAGCTGCTCAATCCCACTTTCAAGATGAATACCAGGCATCTTCAAGGAAAAGGAGTAGATTAACCACTATTTGAAAATATGTTTTTGAAATACAAAATCGATGGTTATGGAATAGCGAGGTGACAGAGTAAAAAGGCAAGTGTGGGGCATAGTTGGACGCAATAGCCAGGGAATGAACGAGCAAGAAAGTTGGAGAGAGAAGAGGGCAGGAAACATGGTCAACTACAAGTAGGTGGGTTGGATTGAGTTAAGATTAATTGGAGAAGAATATATTGTGGGTCGTGATGGTTTTTGACATGAGAGGGTAAGTACCACTGCTTGCTTTGAAGCCTTGAAAGGAAGAGCGATTGATCAGCTTCACTAATGCAGTTCCATACATAGGAGAAAAGAGGAGTAAAGCAGTGGAGGTGGGTGGAAAGGTTGGATTTTTGGAGATTACCCAGTCGGTGGTTGCAAGAAGAAACAGGCATCCTGAACTTGCTGGGGAGGGCCAAGAGCAGATAGAGCTAATGGTGGTTAAAAAGAGGCCACTGACCTACCTGTGATGTTCTTTGTGCTATAATGTGCAGCAGACCTTGTGCTATAAGCCATTATTTTCCTATATATATATATATATATATGTAGATATATATATATATATATATAGGGGGAAGGGGGGAGGGGAAGGGGGAAGGGGAGGGGAAGGGGGAGGGGGGAGGGGGAGGGGAAGGGAGAAGGGGTAGGGTGGAGGGGGAAAAGGGGTAGGGTGGAGGGGGAAAAGGGGTAGGGTGGAGGGGGAAAAGGGAGGGGGAGGGGAGAAGGGGGAGGGGAGGGGGAGGGGAGAAGGGGGAGGGGAGGGGGAGGGGGGAGTCGAGGGGGGAGTCAAGTCGGAAGTCATTGTCGTCAACTGAATGTCGCATTTATTTTTTATTCCCTGTCAAATGGCATTGGTCCCGCATTCCGAACCCGGAAGTCGGAAGTGTATGTTTCACTCTCTGTCACATGCCGTTGGTCCCATGTCAATCGGATGAAGTTGAAATATTAACGTTACGAAATACGCTGATGACGTCATAATTTTAAAACCCGAAGGTTTTAAAAACATTTAAGGTGTGCTGTAGTTTCTCTGGGACGAACTGATTCCGAATATGAAGGTGAAAAATTAACGTTCCGAAAAACGCTGATGACGTCATAATTTTAAAACGCGGCGTTTTTTAAATTTTAAGGTGTGCTCTAGTTGCTCTGAGACGTACTGATTCCGAATATGCCTTTGGTTTTGCTCTGCGATGAGTAGTTCTCGAGTTATAAGAGGACAAACAAACAAACATACTTTACTGCTTTATATATACTAGGGCATGCCCGTACTATATCTATATCTAAAATTATATCCCCCCCCTCTATTTACATGAAATGGTTTGGTCCAAAGCGAACGGCTTGCGAGTGGTGACAATCCCCCCCCTCTATTTACATGCAATGGTTTGGTCCAAAGCGAACGGCTTCCGGAGTTTGGTAAAGAAATCGCCATCGCGTGCACAAACGCGCAGGAAAGCGAATGAATCGCAAATTCGTTTTTATTAGTTGTAAAACATAGTTTAACGCCAACATAGTTTGCAAACGTGAAATAAATGAATACGCTCTCAAATGTGCCATCCGAGGCAGAGTGTGCCCGCCACGTTCGGCACACGCGATCGTTCGCTGCTCTCTGATTGGTTGAATCGTTTTTTGGACATAGCTCGGTAAGTAATTGTCCGATTAATATGAAACCTTGAAAAGGCACATCCTCGGGTCCCCAGCAATATACCTGGCAAGTTAAAAGTATATCGGACCCGTGGTTGTCGAGAAACAGCGGTCACAGACAAACAAACGTACAGACAGACAGACAGAGATTACTGGAATTATAGATAGATATATATATATATATATATATATATATATATATATATATATATATATATATGTAGATATATATATATATATATATGTAGATATATATATATATATATATGTAGATATATATATATATATATATGTAGATATATATATATATATATGTAGATATAGATATATATATGTAGATATATATATATATATATATGTAGATATATATATATATATATATGTAGATATATATATATATATAGTAGATATATATATATATATATGTAGATATATATATATATATATATGTAGATATATATATATATATATATGTAGATATATATATATATATATATATATATATATATATATATATATATAGATATGTATATATATTTATGTAGATATATATATGTAGATATATATATGTAGATGTAGATATATATGTAGATGTAGATATATATATGTAGATGTAGATATATATATGTAGATATATATATGTAGATGTAGATATATATATGTAGATATATATATATATATATGTAGATATATATATATATGTAGATATATATATATATATATGTAGATATATATATATATATATGTAGATATATATATATATATATATATGTAGATATATATATATATATATTATATATATGTAGATATATATATATATATATATATATATGTAGATTCCTATATATCTACGAGCGATTGATTGATAGATAAAGGTGATATATCTATATGTAGATATATATATATATATATGTAGATATATATATACAGTCACTTGAAAAAGTAAGTACACCCCATGTAAAGGTTTGACTTTTTCAACATATTTCAACATGCAGCTATTTGATCTTCATTTCAACAATATTGATAGATAAAGGTGATATAATATAACAAATATCATGAAACATTTACATTTTGAAGTCCATTGTATAATTTAAATAAACATAAATGCAAATTTCACATGTGGAAAAAGTAAGTACACCCCTACATTTATCACTACTTCAAAATATCTAAAATTAGAATCAGGTGCACCAGCCCAGGTGCAAATGATTAGAACATCGTTAGTAGTCAGGGCCCTCAGGGATATTTTGGTTCAAATTCTTCCAAAAGCATCAAATTTGGCGCAGATGTTGCCCATGCCATACTCTTTCGATTTTTGACCGGCGCCAAGGGCGGTATGATCCGGGGACCATACCGGTCCATCCCGCCATGTCACCTGACCTATGACGTCATAATTAGGATATGCATCCAATCACATGGCGTACTATAAGTGGTCAAAGTTCAAAATGAATCGATCGAAAAATGAAGGCAGGGATCCATTTTTAAGGTTTTCATAAAATCCAATATGGCCGCCAGGTCACATGACCTATGACGTCATATTTATGACATGTATACATGAACCCGGATCATGATCGCACAAAAATTAAACACAAGGATATGGCATACAGTTCATAAAACATCAAAATCCGTACCTTTGTAATTAGACTGATGAACTGCATATGCCTGAAAATTAGGAAATAGACATGTAAATATTTCCTCTAATTGTCAAAAATAAGGTCAGAGTTTGATTACCCAACCCAGAAACATAAAATGGTGAACCTTGCGTAAATCTTGACAAAAAATTCAAAAACCGACATGTTTGACTCAAAAATGAGATTTAAGATGACCTTGAGGGTTGACCTTGACCTCGAATCATCAAAATAACATCATAATTGGATTCCTCGACCTCGAAAACCCCTGAAAAGTGGTATCATACATGATTCCAACCCTTTTGGTTATTTAACTGATTTTCCTCTAAACTGGGTGGCGGCCATTTAGTATTTCGCCAATATGGGGCCCCCTGGGGGGGGGGGGCGCCCGTCAAAAATCGAAAGAGTATGGCATGGGCAACATCTGGGCCAAATTTGGTGCTTTTGGAAGAATTTGAACCAAACGGCCCCAAAATATCCCTAAGGGCCCTGACTATGGAGAGGATCTTGGAGAAACCTGTCTTATTTTTAAACCTCAGACATTTAGTTCGGTTTGCTCTTTGTTGTTGAAGTGTGCGGCGTCACCATGCCTAGATCAAAAGAGCTCTCTGAGGCCTTCAGAAAGAAGGTTATAGATGCCTTCGAGTCTGGGAAGGGATTTAAAAAGATCTCCAAACAATTTGAAATCAATCATTTGACTGTCCGGAAGATCATCTACAAGTGGAGAAGATTCCAAACAACTGCCAACTTGTTGAGGCCAGGCCGCCCCAGCAAGTTCAGCCCGAGAGCAGACCGCAAGATGCTGAAAGAAGTCTCTAAGAACCCCAGAATGGCATGACGGGACCTACAGGTAGCTCTTGCCACTGTTGATGTCAAAGTGCACTAGTCTACCATTAGAAAGAGAATGCATGCATGAATGAATGATCGTTTTAAGGCCATTTTCCCCACTGGAGCAGGGGTTAGCCTTGCGGGCCCCATGACAATCATGGTTCCCTGTTTGAGGCAATGTTTTTATGGCCGGATGCCCTTCCTGACGCCAACCCTTGGTCGCCTCTTACGATGCGCAGGGATACGGTGTACCTATTCTAAATCGGGGTACACACCATGATCATTAATCCCAGCAAGCTGGTACTCAATTTGCGGACCTCGGAAGGATGACAGGCTGAGTCAACCCCCCTGGCGTTAATTCAGCCATCGATCGGGATTCTAACCCAGGATCCTGGGATCCCAAGCCGGCACCCTAACCGCTAAGCCAACACCAGGCGAAAAACCTACCATTAGAAAGAGGCTGCACAAATTAGATCTACATGGGAGGTGTGCCAGGAGGAAACCTTTGCTGTCCAGAAAGAACATCAGGGCAAGACTAAAGTTTGCCAATGAACACCTCGGCAAAGACCAGCACTTCTGGAACAATGTGCTCTGGACAGATGAGTCAAAGGTAGAGCTATTTGGCCACAGTACCAGAAGACATGTTTGGCGAAAACCCAAGACAGCATTTGACCACAAGAACCTGATACCAACTGTAAAGCATGGTGGTGGAAATATTATGGTTTGGGGCAGCTTTGCTGCATCAGGGCCTGGGCAGGTCACCATCATAGAATCCACGATGAATTCTTCATTGCACCAGAGGGTGCTTGAGGATAATGTGAGGCCATCTGTCAGAGAGTTGAAGCTCAACCGAAGGTGGACCTTGCAACATGACAATGACCCTAAACATACAAGTAAATCCACCAAGGAATGGCTGAAAAGAAAGAAATGGAGGGTTCTGGAATGGCCAAGTCAAAGCCTGGATCTAAATCCCATCGAGATGTTGTGGGGGGATTTGAAACGAGCTGTGCATGCAAGAAACCCCTCAAACGTCGCACCGCTGAAATAATTCTGCATGGAGGAGTGGGCAAAAATTTCTCCCAGTCAATGTCAGAGACTGGTAGACAGTTAGAGGAAACGCCTACTTGAGGTTGTTTCTGCCAAAGGGGGAAATACCACCTATAAGAGCCAAGGGTGTACTTACTTCCTCCACATGTGAAATTTGCATTTATTAGGTTTACTCTCCATGAAATGGAGAGTAACCTATTATTACTGCTAGAGTTTTTCTTATTATTAGTATTATTCTTCCACCCTATTTTGCACCTCCAAAAACTTCATAATTAATGTTCTCAGCAACCGCTGGTCGGATTGACAGGAAATTTTCATCAAATGATCGTCTCGGCTCCTATAATTTTTTAATGCTAATTCTGACGTCATAGGTCACGTGGTGTGGGCGCCATCTTGTAAAACAAATTCAACTTTTCCCCTCTGTATCTCCGAAACGGCTCAAAGGAAAAATTTGAGGAATGGCTCATTCTAAAGAACTCTTCAATGGGAACAAAAGACATGTGTATTGAGTATATTAAAAATGCTAACGTTAAGAGGTTAGAATTCGTCAAACAAAAAATTTTCTCCCCAAAAAATGGGGTTTTTCCCCCAGATGCTTCGTTGAAAAAAACTCATATTGCAAAAAATTTCGAAGCCATACGTCACATGGTTCGGCCGCCATCTTGTTTTCCATGAAAAAACACAACCCCCTTTTTCTCCGCAACGGCTGAACGGATCGAGCCCAAACTTGGCATGCGTATTCGCATACCCATGACGAACAAAAAAGTCAGCGAGCACGACGTCATCCGACACATGGTTTCAGAGTTATGATGTTTTAAAGCTCAAACTAGAAATGGTATCACCTCCATAATTTGTGGAGATATCGAGTGGAAACTTTACACCAATGTTCCTCATGGGGGGATGTTTCAATGTTACTTGAGACGTTTTGATAAATCACATGGTTTGGCCGCAATAAATAATGGAAGTTAAATTTTAAAAAGCTTGTAACTCTTGAACCACTGCATGGATCGACCTGAATTTTTAATGCAATGTAGCTCTCATCAAGCGGAACAAGTGTGTAAAATTTCAAGATGATTGGATATAGGGTCTCGAAGCTATAAGTCTTTATTTTTGAAAGAAGAAGAAACGCACCATTTTGTCCTTCCAGGCCATGTCTCCCAGTGCTATTGCCATTTAAAGTTTTAATTTCCTTTAAAAAACATTTTCTCCGCAATAATAGGGCCGATTGAGATCAAATTTTCACCATAGGAGGGACTCGGTCTGTAGAATATTTTAATGGTAATTATGACGTCGCAGGTCACGTGGTTCGGCCGCCATATTGTTTTTCATGAAAACACGAAAACCCCTTTTTCTCTGCAACAGCTGAACTGATCGAGGCCAAACTTTGCAAGCAGAATCGCCTACCCATGACGAACAAAAAAAAGTCAGTGAGCATGACGTCATGCGTCACATGGTTTCAGAGTTATGACGTTTTTAAGCATGAACCTTTAAAACCGAGCTCCTCCCTCATTTTTGATCCAATCGAGGAGGAACTTCACAGATCTGTTCAGCATGTCAGTCTACTAAAATGTCATTTTAGAATTTGCGATAGGTCACGTGGTTTGGCAGATATCGTTAATTAAACGAAAATATATATTTTTTAAATGGATATCTCTTGAATCGCTTTATTGATCGACGTGAAACTTCATACTATAGTAGAAGTCATGAAGAGTAACAAGTCTGCAAAATTTCAAGATGATTGGATGTACGGTCTGGAAACTAGAAGTTGTTATTTCCTGAAGAAGAAGAACCACAACTCTTTTTTTTGACCAGGCCATGTGACATAACCACCTCATGAGCTAAGGGTAGCTCGAAATTAAATTGTCTTCGGATTTGGCAGTCGGTAGAGGGTGTTAACATTCGAATGCAACAAATCTGGGCAAATTCTGATGAATTTTAGTAAAACTACACGATGCTGTCATTTACATTGGAAAATAACATTGTAAAACTCTCCGCCGCCTCGGCTTATTTCTCGCTCTGAAGTTCATCCTGTCTTCAATTTTAAGGAGAAAGAGAGGTATCTGCAAGCAATGGTGACCTTTATTTGGTGGAGATCCGATGAAAAATGACGAAGTTATTCAAAATCTAACATTTTAAATGGATCGCATTTCCAAAGTGAATTCTTCCTCAGGTAAAATATCCATGCGTGCAGGCAGACCTTGCGGCGTCAATTTTGCTCCGATTTCAAATCGGATTTCGATTGTCGTATTGCCTCGGATGAGTTAACAAAATACCACAACAAATTTGGTGACAATCATGAAAAATTTGACCAAGCTCGATCGACGGGATACTTCGTTCTTCCGTGACATACGGCACGGGCCACGGATGACGTCATGCCACGACATGACGTTCTTCCACGGGTGGCAGACATCGTTAATTAAACGAAAATATTTTTTAAATGTATGGGGGTGGGGGGATGTGTGTGTGTGTGTGTGTGTGGTGTGTGTGTGTGTGTGTGTGTGTGTGTGTGTGTGTGTGTGTGTGTGTGTGTGTGTGTGTGTGTGTGTGTGTGTGTGTGTGTGTGTTGGGGGTGGGGGTATGTGTGGGTGGGGGGTGGGTCTGGGGATGTGTGTTTGTGTGTGTGTGTGTGTGTGGAGGGGTATGCGTGTGGGGGGAGGGGGAATGTGTGTGTGTGTGTGTGTGTGTGTGTGTGTGTGTGTGTGTGTGTGTGTGTGTGTGTGTGTGTAGGGATGTGCGTGTGTGTGTGTGTGTGTGTGTGTAGGGATGTGCGTGTGTGTGGATGTCTGTGTGTGTGGGTGGGGGGGGGGGGGATATGTGTGTGTGGGGGGGGGGGGGGTGGGGTGTGTGTATGGAGGGGGGCGGGTGTGTGTGTGTGTGTGTGTGGAGGGGTGGAGGGGTGTGCATGTGGGGGGAGGGGTGTGGGGGTGTTTGTGCATGGGTGTGTGTGTGTGGGGTGGGTGGATATGTGTGTATGTGGGGGAGTGTTGTGTTGTGTTGTGGGGGGTGGGGCATTGTTGTGTTGTGGGGTGTGGGGGTTGTGTTATGTTGTCTTGTGTTGTGTTGTGTTGTGGGGGGTGGGGGAGTGTTGTGTTGTGTTGTGGGGTTGTATGAAAAGTGGGGTTGTATCAAAAGTGGGGTTGTATCAAAAGTGGGGTTGTATCAAAAGTGGGTGCGAGTAAACCGGTCATCACTGCCAGCAGTTTTACAGTGGCAGTTCTCGTGTTTATTTAAATTACACAATGGACTACAAAATGTAAATGTTTCATGATATTTGTTATATTATATCACCTTTGTCTATCAATATTGTTGAAATGAAGATCAAATAGCTGGATGTTGGAATATGTTGAAAAAGTCAAAACTTTACATGGGGTGTACTTACTTTTTCACGTGACTGTATGGATATCCATATATATTGTTACGGTCCGCGGATTGGATGTTATTTACCGAGCGGAGGTAACCGCGGCCGAACAGTTGTTCCCCGTTTCTTCCCGACTCACCCGATTCACCCAGACGTTGGCCAAATTGCGCTATGCTAAACAATGATGGAAAGGACACGACGACTGGGAAAGATGAAACGACGCAAGGGGGGTACAGTTCTCAAGACCTCCGGAGGAGGGTATAATTACAGTGGTGGAGAAAAGGGGGTAGATTACAAGGCAGAGTGAGGTAAAGACACAGAAGAGATGGGCACTTAAATACAGTCTTATCTATTCCCAGTCAGACCACGGACAAACGGACAAGGTAGACTCACACGGGGATTGATGGCAGGAATGGACAGGTAGGTCGCTGGCACAAGGTGCACCTTGGCTCGGGGACAGGATAAAGCACGGTTCAAAGATGCAGGGAGGTCTCACAGCGCTCGGAGGTGGTCTTGCTTTCCCCAAGCTCAGCGTGCATCTGACGTCACCTCTCTCTCACTGCGCATGCTCAGCGGGGAGTGACACGCCCTCGGCTGGTTGGTTCCGCCCCAACTGGGGCCGGTCCGCCGCTTCCATTGGGTGCGGGGGTTACCGGGCTCCGCCCTTGACGAGGAGCCGACAGGGAGCCATGTTCTACCCCTGTTTGGTAACCCTGTCGAGCACATGTCCGATGGCGGCTCGTTGGGAAGGCCTGGTGTCCTCCCACCACTCCTACCAAGCCGGAGTGAGGACGCGCACTCCCTGCGCTCATTGTTGTTGTTGTTGTTGTTGAAGAGAACTGTGAGGAAGAGCTGCGGGGAGGTATTGGGAGGTCCTAAACTTCCTAACGGTGCCATACAATCACATTCTGGTGCAACGAAGGGTCAGAATTAATGGAAACGAATCCTTAACTGAAATAGACTAAGAATAACTAGCAAGATGTCCTGTAGTTGTCTACCTGAGATGCGGTGGACCTGGATGCGACATTTAATGGGGGAAATAGGGGGAGGTCGGGTCGACAGAGTGTTGTTTACAGAAAATGGGACTAGGGAATTGGGGATTGGGGAGAGTTGGGAAGTATTGAGGAAATAGGGGAATATTTACAAGCGGATATGGATGGATGCAAATCCCATATCCGCAACACTGCACCCTTCTCGACCTCGGGGCTACCCGACCCGATAAATTTTTACCTACTTTAGTGTGGCACTCAGATGTAGTTCCCTCTACTATTAACTCAACCCTGAGTGCGACAGTTTTACAGATGTTCACAAATGAGTAAATATGTTCCCCTGCGACGTTGCACCCTTCTCCTAACAGAAACACACCCACAGGATAACCGAATCGCGGAAAGCATCCTCAAACTAAACATACAGCCGGTAGGGAGCATCATTTATACAAGACTACACTGATATTTACACTACGATCCAGGACCTGTTCTTGGAGGAACACATGCAGATGTTATGCATAGGGAGAGCACGCATGCCAGCATCGATACACCAACCCACGAGTGCCCTGTGGCCCTACGGCCTTTAATAATGTGCAGAGCACCCCTTCCAAGCACCAAAAGCACCACCCCCTTATGCACAGTCAGCACCATCCGGTGCACCAATAAAGTGTTCAATAAAAATGCACAATCAAGTGTCCATGGTCACCGGTGGTGTCGCAGCCGGCCGATGTTCTGCCGCTGGTCTTGCCTTCATGGAGTGCACTTGGCCTTCTGGCTTCTTTAGAAATAAAGAAAGGCGCCAACCGCGTCCATTTCTTAATTGTGGCCGTCAGGGGGGCCAACTAAAAGTGGTTCACCTGTATGGCATAGGTGCCACGTTGACCCAGAGGTCCATCAACGGGTGGTGCTTGACCGCAAAAGAACTGCGGTCCATTGTGGGCGGCCACCAAAATTGCGGTCCATATGGTGTATCGATGCAGGCAGCAAGCAGCGGAAGTACAGGCCCACAACTGCGGAGAGCCAGCACCTCTCTCTCCTCTCTCTCTGCCCCAAAGCCAGATCCTCGGAGGTGGGAGACAAAAGAAGACAGGTGAGTAAGGTGGTAAGGGCGCAAAAGTGCATGCAATATAAGGTAATGCACACTGGGGGCACATGGGAACCAGGTGAGACAGGTACGTTCCTACCGTACGCCCCCCACCCCCAACCAGGTAACCTACATTGCCCCTCCCTTACCCCTGACTGTATCCACAAAACACAACACTACCCATAAACATCTACTTTACACATCAACAAACGTCCCTACTGTCTTCCCCGTTCCTCCCATAAACCAAATTCGTCTTCTCTCCTAACCAATCAAATTTGCCATTTCCAACTCTCATCAAAATTTGCCATCTCCAACTCAACATCAAAATTTGCCATCTCCAACTCAACATCAAAATTTGCCATCACCAATTCATCATCAGTCCCTCCTAAGGAGGGAGAGATGGAATCACCCCAATGTCTCATCCACGTCGTGATGCGTCTCACAAATCCAAACAGCAATTCTCATTTCCTGCAACACAAAACAAAGAAAACACAGGTGTGGAGTCATCATCATCACCTCAGGTAAGTGGCTGCGTATGGTGCGACAGGTTCATCAATCCTAACTATTTCCTAAATGACTTTAACAACTTTACATTACCCGGGGTCTTTCTCCTGCCAAACCATTGGCCCTCATTACTCTATGTGGTTCGAAGAACCAAAATCCCCTTGACCATCTGTGGTGCACACCATCAATTTGGGTCTCACTCCCCGATTCAACACTCGGTGCTCCCGCACAATTTCGGTGGCTGGGTCGTGTGACGCTCCCAGCTGGTCCGCCCACCTGCCCACCTCCACCACTGTTGTTGCCTACCGAGCTCACCTGCTCCTCACCCTAACCTAAACTAACTGGGGAAGGCCCTCTCGCACTCTCACCCCCTCGGTGCCCTCTCTGGCACGGGCTGCCCGATCCACACCCGGGATCCTCAGGCACCCACTGACACTAACGGCTCCCAGAGCCCACCTGCGGCCTCACCTGGCCGACATCTAACAGTGGCGGAGTGCCCAACCATTCACACTCATACTAACAGGCCACACGACCAGCCAATTTCACCACACCAATGCACCCATCCACAATACCATTCTGCAACCGCACCACAAATGCCAATATCCAACCACAATTTACCTATACCTTCTAACTACTCTTTAAACTACCCTCCCCGGGTACTCGTGAAAGGGGTCCACTCTTCCCCCATCCACACCTTCGCACCATGCACACCACTCCGTACCACTTACTCCAACTCTCTCCACACCACTCATTCTCTGCTCCATATATTCCACACACCTGTACTTGCACACCTGTGCTCTCATACTTGGTGCCGCCTGCACCCTTCTCTCCCCCAAGCGCATTCGCGCTGATCCACAACACTCACTACTCACCATGATACTCATCCGCAATGCTCTCTCATTCATCGCTTGTACCTCACACACACCTCGGAGCATTGCCTCACCAATGCCTCATTTGAAGCTGCTCACCAGCACTTCCATTCATACTGCATCATCTGCTCTGTCTACTCCCTTCTAAAACTCGCGCTCCTCCGTCTTCCCTTACACTCAGCGCTCCCACGTCATTATTATCCACTAAGCTACTACGTCCCCACTACAGGTACCAAGTCTCCTACTTAAATCTTGTCACCTCTTGTCACCTCTAGTCCCTATCAATATAACCAAGCCCTCCCTGGCTCAGTTGTCATAGCCACCCCATAAACTATAGCGCATTTGCCCCCATTTGTGAGGGATGACAGAGTTGCCATCCCACCACATCGGGCATCTCCCACTACCAATTTTGCACATCAAATTTCAACAAATCAAAAATTTGCCAATCACTACCCATCATCTGCCAATCATTTCTGCCAATCCTTTGCCAATCATCAATTTTTGCCTTTTTCTAATTTTGGGTCCAAAACACTAACCTCATCACCCGTCTACTTACTAGATCCTCTCGGTGCGCCAATTCACTTCTAAAGCTCGGCTTCGTACAGCCAAGCAATGAATGCGGGTTCTTTGGTGCCGGCGGCTGGATGCGTCCGACACTCGGTGCAGGGAAGGACGCTTACCCGTGCCGAGATCCCACGCACCACCTTGGCACGGAGCCATCCCATGGCCCGATCTCGACCTGCCGGAACGCCTCAACAAAAAGGGGTCGCCATGACGACCCTTCCTATCGGGCTGCCCGCTCCGCTTAATGGAGCACGGACGCGGCCGTTCAAAGCGCGGCCCGGCGTGGATCGCGTACGGCGGTTCTTTCGAAACCGCCGTGGTTCGGATCCCCGCTGGTCCTCGCGGCACGCGAAGCTGCTCGGCGCGCACCGAGGGCCCGATTCAGCTAAATGTCGTTCTAACCGCTAACCCGGTTACCGTCGATGCCTCACCTGCATGCTTACACCCCGCAGCCCGTTCCTTGCTCATACATCCAGCTGTTCACATGCTCCTCGTCATTGCACCTTCTCTTACACACCCAGGTACACTCATTCCGCTCACAGACTTGGTCACACACCTGACCACCGAACACCTTGGCACACACTCGTCGTTCGCACACCTCACTAACACACCTCTTCGCGCCCCCTCCTCGGTCACCTCCTCTGTGACAATCACAGGTGTGCTCTCACTCGCACACCCAACCACGTGCCTCACGACCAATTCCAGTGTGCATTCCCAAACACGCTCTACCCTTCCAGGTGTGCATCCTTCCATTCCAGGTGTACATCCTCTCTCACCTGTCACAACCAACTCACGCTCCGTGTCACTCTCACTACTTTCACCACCACTCTTGACAGCACACTCACCCTTACTCTCGACAGCGCACTCTTTCCTCATGCACCTGTCCGTTACACACCTTTCTCGCGCACACTCTTCCGTCACCGGACCCTCTCGCTCGCACCCTCGTTCCATACACTCCGGACCAGCCATACACCTCACTCTTGGCCTCTCACGAACATCCGGGTCCATCTCGACCCCCAAGCTTATTAAATCACCTGGCGCATCATACGCACGACCATATTGGTCACCACTTACACCGGGTCCTCTTTCTCTTCGCTTCTCCTCCATCACCTGCGAATCCCTCATCCGGTTAATGAGCACATCATCACGATCCGAACACAGACTTTGGACCAATTCTTTTACTTCCTCTTTTATCTCTTTCTTATCCTCTCTCCGTCGCTTCTTAATTTCGCTCACCCCTTCTTCCACTTCTTCTAATTTCTGCTTCACCTCCTTCATCTCCCGCCCCCTTAAGTTCTTCCTCTAACTCCACCTTATTTTTTTCTATGTGCTCCCGCACCTCCCGCTCTTTAACCTCCATCACCTCTACCACCTTGTTCATTTTCCTCGTCAGGTCCTCATGTACCGTCTGACACTCTTTTTTAATTACCCCTACGTCCTTTTTCATCTCCTTCTGTGTTGATTTTAAACCCTCTATTACCGCTGTGTTCTTCTTTACCTGGTCCCCCAACTCCTTTTGTCCCACTGTCAGCTGTTCTACTCCCAGCGTCAACTCCTCTATACCACCTTGCAATTTTACAGTCCCCTTTCTCACCTCCTTCTCCATGCGCTCCTCACAGTGCCTCACCGCCTCGCGCACTCCTCCGACCTCCTCACTCACACCTCTTCTGATATCCCCTCCCATCACTTGCATCTCCTGCCCAGATGCCACCCTCATCTGCTCCATTTCCTCCCTGTGAGCATCTAATTTAGTTTCTACCCCCATTCTGACCCCCTCTATCTGCTGCCCCATTTGTTTAACTTCCCTTTCCGCTTGGTCCCTCATGTCCCTCAATTTGCCTTCCATACTGTTTTCTAACCCCTCTAACCCCTTTTTCATCCCTTCCATTTGATTCTCTTGAGCGGCCATTCTGTTTTCTACCCCCGTTAACCCCTCCTGTATTTCCCCTAATCTATTGTCTAATCCCTCAAATTTGTTGTCTAGTCCCTCAAATTTGTTTCCTAATCCCTCTATTCTACTCCCTAACCCTCCGATCTGGGCCCCCATGCCCTCCCTCAATTTCTCGCTATTGGACCCCATCCTTTGTTCTAACCGTTCGCTATTCTGGGCCAACAGGGCCCCTATTTGCGCCATGAGGACTTGCATGTCCATCGGCGGCACGGGTACAGCTACCGCAATCCCCTGCGCGGCGCCGACCTGTTGTTCGCGCTCCTCTTCCCCATGCCTAGCGCCGCCATTTTGCGAACCTGCCGCCCTCACTGCTTCGCTCTCCTCATGTCCCTCAATTTGGTCCGGGATCGACCCTGCCTCACTCTCCTCTACCGGAACCCAGCCGTCTTGATCTCCCATAGCGCGACTTTCAAAATTCGGGTTTTTGTAAAACAAAAGCAATTTCGGTACTTTGTAATTTTGAGCAAATTTTGTCTAGCTGTTTTAAAAATTTGGTTCGGGCCTCGTATCTCACTCCCCGACACCAATTGTTACTGCCAATAGTACAATTGGTGTTCCAAAATTTGGGCTAAATAAATTTAGTCCCAGGTTCGAATCCCAACTCCTGACTACCAATTGTTACGGTCCGCGGATTGGATGTTATTTACCGAGCGGAGGTAACCGCGGCCGAACAGTTGTTCCCCGTTTCTTCCCGACTCACCCAATTCACCCAGACGTTGGCCAAATTGCGCTATGCTAAATCAATGATGGAAAGGACACGACGACTGGGAAAGATGAAACGACGCAAGGGGGGTACAGTTCTCAAGACCTCCGGAGGAGGGTATAATTACAGTGGTGGAGAAAAGGGGGTAGATTACAAGGCAGGTAAAGACACAGAAGAGATGGGCACTTAAATACAGTCTTATCTATTCCCAGTCAGACCACGGACAAACGGACAAGGTAGACTCACACGGGGATTGATGGCAGGAATGGACAGGTAGGTCGCTGGCACAAGGTGCACCTTGGCTCGGGGACAGGATAAAGCACGGTTCAAAGATGCAGGGAGGTCTCACAGCGCTTGGAGGTGGTCTTGCTTGCTCCAAGCTCAGCGCGCATCTGACGTCACCTCTCTCTCACTGCGCATGCTCAGCGGGGAGTGACACGCCCTCGGCTGGTTGGTTCCGCCCCAACTGGGGCCGGTCCGCCGCTTCCATTGGGTGCGGGGGTTACCGGGCTCCGCCCTTGACGAGGAGCCGACAGGGAGCCATGTTCTACCCCTGTTTGGTAACCCCGTCGAGCACATGTCCGATGGCGGCTCGTTGGGAAGGCCTGGTGTCCTCCCACCACTCCTACCAAGCCGGAGTGAGGACGCGCACTCCCTGCGCTCGTTGTTGTTGTTGTTGTTGTTGTTGTTGAAGAGAACTGTGAGGAAGAGCTGCGGGGAGGTATTGGGAGGTCCTAAACTTCCTAACGGTGCCATACAATCACATTCTGGTGCAACGAAGGGTCAGAATTAATGGAAACGAATCCTTAACTGACATAGACTAAGAATAACTAGCAAGATGTCCTGTAGTTGTCTACCTGAGATGCGGTGGACCTGGATGCGACATTTAATGGGGGAAATCGGGGGAGGTCGGGTCTACAGTGTTGTTTACAGAAAATGGGACTAGGGAATGGGGGATTGGGGAGAGTTGGGAAGTATTGAGGAAATAGGGGAATATTTACAAGCGGATATGGATGGATGCAAATCCCATATCCGCAACAATATATATCCATATATCCATATATCCATATATCCATATCCATACAGTCACGTGAAAAAGTAAGTACACCCCATGTAAAGTGTGTGTGTGTGTGTGTGTGTGTGTGTGTGTGTGTGTGTGTGTGTGTGTGTGTGTGTGTGTGTGTGTGTGTGTGTGTGTGTGTGTGTGTGTGTGTGTGTGTATGTATGAATCCATGTATGTATGTATGTATATGTATGTATGTATGTATGTATATATATATATATATATATATGTATATATATATATATATATGTATATATATATATATATATATATGTATATATATATATATATATATATATATATATATATATATATATATATATATATATATATATATATATATATATATATATTGTTACAGACGCTGTTTTGGATGTTAGTTTACCGAGCGGTTTGGTATGACCGCGTCTGCACAGTTTACCCGATTATACTCGAACGTTGGCCGAATCGCGCTACGCTAGATCAATGAAGGAAAGGACACAACGGCTGGGTTATATGACACGACACCAGGGGTACAGTTCTCAAGACCTCCGGAGGAGGATATAATATTGGGTATGCGGAACGTTTAGATTACACGGCACAAGAGGGACAGCACAGAAAGGTGGGCACTTATACACGGTCTTATCTTAGCCCCGACAGACCACAGACAACCGGGACAAGACTGACTCACACAGGGATTGATGGCAAGGAAGGGCAGGCAGTTGATAGCTCAAGGTGCACCTTGAGCTCAGGGGCAGAATCGACCCGGTCCGGTCCAGAGAGGCGGGAGGTATCTTTCAGCGCTAGGAGGTGGCGTCCTTTTGTCGTCGTAGCTGAGCCGCATCTGACGTCACCTCCGGTAAGTGGCTGCGTATATCCAGCGGGGAGTGACACGCCCTCGGCTCGTTAGCTCCGCCCCAGATGGAATCGGTCCGCCGCTTCTTATTGGGTGCGGGGGGGTTACCGGGCTCCGCCCTTGACGAGGAGCTGACAGTCAGCCCCTGTGTGGTAACCCCGTCGGAGCACGTGGTCAATGGCGGCTAACCAAGCCGGAGTGAGGACGCGCACTCCCCACGCCGCTGCTGCGCCGTCCCCCGCTGTTGTTGTAGTTGTTGTTGTTGTAGTTTCATGAGGAAGAGATGCGGGGAGGTATTGGGAGGTCCTAAACTCACTACTGGTGCCATACAATCACATTCTGGTGCAACGAAGAGTCAGAATTAATGGAAACGAGTCCTTAACTGACATAGACTAAGAATAACTAGCAAGATGTCCTATAGTTGTCTACGTGAGATGCGGTGAACCTGGGCACGACATTTAATGGGGGAAAAAGGGGAAGGTCGGGGCTACAGAGTGTTGTTTACAGACAATGGGACTAGGGAATGGGGGATTGGGGATAGTTGGGGAGTATTGGGGAAATAGGGGAATATTTACAAGCGGATATGGATGGAGGCCAAATCCCATATCCGCAACATTGCACCCTTCTCTACCTCGGGGCGTCCCGACCCGATAAATCTTTACCTACGTTAGTGTGGCACTCAGATGTAGTTCCCTCTACTATTAACTCAACCCTGAGTGCGACAGTTTTACAGATCTTCACAAATGAGTAAATATGTCCCCCTGCGACGTTGCACCCTTCTCCTCACAGAAACACACCCACAGGATAACCGAATCGCGGAAAGAATCCTCAAACTAAACATACAGCCGGTAGGGAGCATCATTTATACAAGACTACACTGATATTTACACTACGATCCAGGACCTGTTTTTGGAGGAACACATGCAGATGTTATGCATAGAGAGAGCACGCATGCCAGCATCGATACACCAACCCACGAGTGCCCTGTGGCCTTTCGGCCTTTAATAATGTGCAGAGCACCCCATCCAAGCACCAAAAGCACCACCCCATAACACAGTCAGCACCATCCGGTGCACCAATAAAGTGTTTATAGTCACCGGTGGTGTCGCAGCCGGCCGATGTTCTGCCGCTGGTCTTGCCTTCATGTGGTGCACTTGGCCTTCTGGCTTCTTTCAAAAATAAAGAAAGGCGCCAACCGCGTCCATTTCTTTATTGTGGCCGTCAGGGGGCCAACTATAAGTGGTTCACCTGTATGGCATAGGTGCCACGTTGACCCAGAGGTCCATCAACGGGTGGTGCTTGCCCGCAAAAGACTGCGGTCCATGGTGGGCGGCCACAAAAATTGCGGTCCATATGGTGTATCGATCCCGGCAGCAAGCAGCGAAAGTGCAGGCCCACAACTGCGGAGCCAGCACCTCTCTCTCCTCTCTCTCTGCCCCAAAGCCAGATCCTCGGAGGTGGGAGACAAAAGAAGAAGACAAGTGAGTAAGGTGGTAAGGGCGCAAAAGTGCACGCAATGCAAGGTAATGCACACTGGGGGCACATGGGAACCAGGTGAGACAGGTACGTTCCTACCGTACGCCCCCCCCCCCCACCAGGTAACCTACATGGCCCCTCCCTTACCCCTTACTGTATCCACAAAACACAACACTACCCATAAACATCTACTTTACAAATCAACAACCGTCCCTACTGTCTTCCCCGTTCCTCCCATAAACCAAATTCGTCTTCTCTCCCTCCTAACCAATCAAATTTGCCATTTCCAACTCTCATCGAAATTTGCCATCTCCAATTCATCATCAGTCCCTCCTAAGGAGGGAGAGATGGAATCACCCCAATGTCTCATCCACGTCGTGATGCGTCTCACCAATCCAACCAGCAATTCTTATTTCCTGCAACACAGAATAAAGAAAACACAGGTGTGGAGTCATCATCATCACCTCAGGTAAGTGGCTGCGTATGGTGCGACAGGTTCATCAATCCTAACTATTTCCTAAATGACTTTAACAACTTTACATTACCCGGGGTCTTTCTCTTGCCAAACCATTGGCCCTCTTACACTATGGGTTCTAAAAACCAATTCCCATTGACCAAACTGTGGTGCTTTTCAATTTGGGGTCTCACTCCCCCGATTCATCTCCCGGTGCCCTCGCACAATTTCTGGGCCGTGACGTGTAGCTCTCCCAGCAGGTCTACCCACCTGCACACCTCCACCACTGCAGTTGCCTCCGAGCTTACCTGCTCCTTACCCTAACCTAACTACCTGGGGAAGGCCCTCTGGCGCTCTCCCCACTCGGTGCCCTCTCTGGCACTGGGCTACCCGGGTCCGTCCTCCGGATCCTCGGGCCCCATCCACAACTCTACCGGCTCCCAGAGCCCACCTGCGGCCTCACCTGGCCGACATCCTCACAGTGGTGGAGTGCCCAAACCAACTACACACACTAACAGGCTACACGCCCAGCCATTTCCACCACACTGATGCACCCATCCACAATACCATTCTGCAACCGCACCACAAATGCCAATATCCAACCACAATTTACCTATACCCTCTACCTAACACTTACACTACCCGCCCCGGGTACTCGTGAAAGGGGTCTACTCTTCCCCCATTCACACCTTCGCACCATCCACACCACTCCGTACCACTTACTCCAACTCTCTCCACACCACTCATTCTCTGCTCCATATATTCCACACACCTGTACTTGCACACCTGTGCTCTCACACCTGGTGCCACCTGCACCCTTCTCTCCCCAAGCGCATTCGCGCTGATCCACAACACTCACTACTCATACACTGCTCCATTCACCTGTTCAGTTCTCACACAGCATCATCTCATCTAACTACTCCCCTCTGAAACTTGCGCTTCCCAGTCGTCCCTTTAAACTATTGCGCTCCCACGTCATTATCATCCATACTAATCTACCTGCGTCCCCACTACAGGTATCAGTCACTATCTAAACTTAATGTTACCTAATGTCATCTTCGCTAGATCCCTACAATATAACCTAACCTACCCGGGCTAGTTTTCACTGCCATACACCCCATAAGCTATAGCGCATTTGCCCCCACCATGGGAAGGGTGGCAGGGATGCCACCCTTACCCACCGGGCCCATCGCTCACTACCAATTTTGCACATCAAATTTCAACAAATCAAAAATTTGCCAATCACTGCCCATCATCTGCCAATCATTACGGCCAATCCTTTGCCAATCATCAAATTTTGTTTTTTTCTAATTTTGGGTCCAAAACACTAACCTCATCACACAGTCTACTCCCTAATGCCTCTCGGTGCGCCAATTCACTTCTACAGCCCGGCTTCGTACAGCCAAGCCATGCATGCGGGTTGTTTGGTGCCAGCGGCTGGATACGTCCCGCATTCGGGGCAGGGACGGGGGCTTACCCGGCCCGAGATCCCACGCACCACCTCGGCGTGGAGCCATCCAATGTCCCGATCTTGACCTGCCGGCACGTCTCAATAGAAAGTGGTCGCCATGACGACCCTTCCTATCGGGCTGCCCGCTCCGCCTAGTGGAGCCCGGACGCGGCCGCTCCACGCGAGGCCCAGCGTGGATCGCGCACGGCGGTCCTTTCGAACCCGCCGTGGCTCGGATCCCCGCTGGTTCTCGCGGCACGCGAAGCCCGGCACGCACCGAGGGCCCGCTTCGGCTAAAAGTCGACCTAACCTCTAACCCGGTTACCGTCGATGCCTCACCTGGATGCTTACAAGCATACGCTACCCCTTTCTTGCTCATACATCCAGCCGTTTCCATGCTCCTCGTCATACCTTCTCTAACACACCCAGGTACACTCATTCCACTCACAGCCTTGGTCACACACCTGACCACCGAACACTTTGGCACACATTCGTTGGTCGCACACCTCACCAACACACCTCTTCGCGCCCCCTCCTCGGTCACCTCCTCTGTGACAATCACAGGTGTGCTTTCACTCGCACACCCAACCACGTGCCTCACTACCAATTCCAGCGTGCATTCCCACTCACGCTCTACCATTCCAGGTGTGCATCCTTCCATTCCAGGTGTACATCCTCGCTCACCTGTCACAACCAACTCACGCTCCGTGCCACTCGTACTACTCTCACCTCCACTCTTGACAGCGCACTCTTTCCCCATGCACCTGTCCGTCACACACCTTTCTCGCGCACACTCTCCCGTTACACCCTCTGTAACACTCATCACAGGTGTACACTCTTCCTTACTTTTGACAGCGCACTCTTTCCCCATGCACCTGTCCGTCACACACCTTTCTCGCACACCCTCTCCCGTTACATCCTCTGTAACACTCACCACAGGCGTGCATTCTCCCTTTACACCCTCCGTAACACTCCTCACTACGCGCTTCCATGTGCTCCCTCGCACACGCGCTACGACCAACTCACTCTTGACGGCACACTCACTCCTCGGCGTGCACTTTTTCCTCTCACACCCCAGAGTCGGACTTTCTCGCACACCTCCTTTTTCGCACACCAGACCTGTCGCACACTTCACCAACGGCCTCTCACGAACACCCGGGTCCATCTCGACCCCCAAGCTTCTTAAATCACCTGGCGCATCATACGCACGACCATATTGATCACCACTTACACCGGGTCCTCTTCCTCTTCGCTTCTCCTCCATCACCTGCGAATCCCTCATCCGGTTAATGAGCACATCATCACGATCCAAACACAGACTTTGGACCAATTCTTTTATCTCCTCTTTTATTTCTTTCTTATCCTCTCTCCGTCGCTTCTTAATTTCGCTCACCCCTTCTTCCACTTCTTCTAATTTCTGCTTCACCTCCTTCATCTCCTCGTGCGCCCCTTTAAGTTCTTCCTCTAACTCCACTTAATTTTTTTCTATGTGCTCCCGCACCTTCCGCTCTTTAACCTCCATCACCTCTACCACCTTGTCCATTTTCCTCGTCAGGTCCTCATGTACCGTCTGACACTCTTTTTTAATTACCCCTACGTCCTTTTTCATCTCCTTCTGTGTCGATTTTAAACCCTCAATTACCGCTGTGTTCTTCTTTACCTGGTCCCCCAACTCCTTTTGTCCCACTGTCAGTTGTTCTACTCCCAGCATCAACCCCTCGATACCACCTTGCAATTTTACAGTCCCCTTTCTCACCTCCTTCTCCATGCGCTCCTTACAGTGCCTCACCTCCTCGCGCACTCCTCCGACCTCCTCACTCACACCTCTTCTGATCTCTTCTCCCATCACTTGCATCTCCTGCCCAGATGCCACCCTCATCTGCTCCATTTCCTCCCTGTGAGCATCCAGTTTAGTTTCTACCCCCATTCTGACCCCCTCTATCTGCTGCCCCATTTGTTTAACTTCCCTTTCCGCTTGGTCCCTCATGTCCCTCAATTTGCCTTCCATTCTGTTTTCTAACCCCTCTAACCCCTTTTGCATCCCTTCCATTTGATTCTCTTGAGCGGCCATTCTGTTTTCTACCCCCATTAACCCCTCCTGTATTTCCCCTAATCTATTGTCTAATCCCTCTATTCTACTCCCTAACCCTCCGATCTGGGCCCCCATGTCCTCCCTCAATTTCTCGCTATTGGACCCCATTTGGCCCTCCAATCGCTCACCCAATCGCTCACTATCAGCCCTCATTTCCTCCCTCATTTTCTCGCTATTGGACCCCATGTCCTCCCTCAATTTCTCGCTATTCTGGGCCATAAGGGCCTTCATTTGTATTAAAAAAAGGTTCAAATCTACCAGCGGCGCTACTACGGTCGCGGGCGTGGTCGCCGTGGCCATGTGCGAGGCGCCATTTTGCGCGCCCGTAACCTCGTGCGCGACGACGCTATTTTGCGAACCTGCCACCCTCACTGCTTCGCTCTCCTCATGTCCCTCATTTTGGTCCTGGATCGACCCTGCCTCACTCTCCTCTACCGGAACCCAGCCGTCTTGGTCTGCCATAGCGCGACTTTCAAAATTCGGGTTTTTATTTTTTTGTGTAAAACACAATCAAATTTCGCCGTTATAATTTCGAACGCGTGAAACGCGCTCCGGATCGAATCCCACTTCCCGACACCAAATGTTACAGACGCGGTTTTGGATGTTAGTTTACCGAGCGGTTTGGTATGACCGCGTCTGCACAGTTTACCCGATTATACTCGAACGTTGGCCGAATCGCGCTACGCTAGATCAATGAAGGAAAGGACACAACGGCTGGGTTAAATGACACGACACCAGGGGTACAGTTCTCAAGACCTCCGGAGGAGGATATAATATTGGGTATGCGGAACGTTTAGATTACACGGCACAAGAGGGACAGCACAGAAAGGTGGGCACTTATACACGGTCTTATCTTAGCCCCGACAGACCACAGACAAACGGGACAAGACTGACTCACACAGGGATTGATGGCAAGGAAGGGCAGGCAGTTGATAGCTCAAGGTGCACCTTGAGCTCAGGGGCAGAATCGACCCGGTCCGGTCCAGAGAGGCGGGAGGTATCTTTCAGCGCTAGGAGGTGGCGTCCTTTTGTCGTCGTAGCTGAGCCGCATCTGACGTCACCTCCGGTAAGTGGCTGCGTATATCCAGCGGGGAGTGACACGCCCTCGGCTCGTTAGCTCCGCCCCAGATGGAATCGGTCCGCCGCTTCTTATTGGGTGCGGGGGGGTTACCGGGCTCCGCCCTTGACGAGGAGCTGACAGTCAGCCCCTGTGTGGTAACCCCGTCGGAGCACGTGGTCAATGGCGGCTAACCAAGCCGGAGTGAGGACGCGCACTCCCCGCGCCGCCGCTGTTGTTGTTGTTGGTGTTGTTGTTTCATGAGGAAGAGATGCGGGGAGGTATTGGGAGGTCCTAAACTCACTACTGGTGCCATACAATCACATTCTGGTGCAACGAAGAGTCAGAATTAATGGAAACGAGTCCTTAACTGACATAGACTAAGAATAACTAGCAAGATGTCCTATAGTTGTCTACGTGAGATGCGGTGAACCTGGGTGCGACATTTAATGGGGGAAAAAGGGGAAGGTCGGGGCTACAGAGTGTTGTTTACAGACAATGGGACTAGGGAATGGGGGATTGGGGATAGTTGGGGAATATTTACAAGCGGATATGGATGGAGGCCAAATCCCATATCCGCAACAATATATATATGTATATATATATATGTATATATATATATATATATATATATATATATATATATATATATATATATATATGTATATACATATATATATGTAGATATCTATATCTATATGTAGATATATATATATATATATGTAGATATATATATATATATATGTAGATATATATATATATATATATATATGTATGTAGATATATATATATATGTAGATATATATATATATATATGTAGATATATATATATATATGTAGATATATATATATATATATATATATATATATATATATGTAGATATATATATATATATATATGTAGATATATATATATATATATATATATATGTAGATATATATATATATATATATATATGTAGATATATATATATATATGTAGATATATATATATATATATATATGTAGATATATATATATATATATATATATATGTAGATATATATATATATATATATGTAGATATATATATATGTATATGTAGATATATATATATATGTAGATTGTAGATATATATATGTACATATATATGCAGACTTGGCATTTAATATGGAATATATTTTTTGTGGGGGTGAACTTACTTTTCAAGATGACTTAGAACCAAAAGTTCATTGGAATTATGTTGAAATTATTCTAGATTTTGTTCATGTGACCTTTAAAAGAAACAAAAACCACATTTGACATTTCGAAGCAAATAAATTTATCCTTGAAAGTGATGTAAACTGATATCGAACTCAATTCATGGACAACAACTGTGTTAAACTTCTGTGCGTTTTCCAGAAGTATGTCTTTATTTTGCACATTAGCCAAAATTTTTTTTTAACAAAAACAAAAGTTAAATTTCGACTGGGATTACGGACAGTAAAATTACAGTTCAGTACTTCGTGTAACCCCCACGAGCATTCAGGAGAGCACGTACACATTGAGGCATGCTGTTCACGAGATTTGCCAAGGTTTGGACAGGAATCGCTTGCCATGCAGTGACAATCGCCTGCTGCAATTCACGCACAGAGGCAGGCTGCTGGTCCAAGTTGTCGATTTGACGCGTTAATTCTGCCCACAAGTTCTCTATCGGATTCATATCCGGGGACATGGTAGGCCACTCCATATGCTCTACACCACGGTCAGCAAGAAAGTGTTGGATCATGCGAGCATGATGAGGCCGTGCATTGTCATCTTGGAAGACAAAGTTTCCTCGAAAGGCTGCACGAACAAATGGAAGCAATGTTTCTTCCAGAATGGCCCTGTGCTTGAACTGGTTCAGGTTTCCATTCAGAACAACCAGGTCAGTTTTGCCCCCTGCATGAAAAGCAGCCCAAACGGTCACCCCACCACCTCCAGCTTGGACTCTTGGCACTATACAATCTTCGTTGTCGGCTACATGCACTTGTCTGCGCACTCGGACGCGGCCATATTGACGATAGACCAGAAATCTAGACTTGTCACTGAAGATCATGTGATTCCAGTTCCTGGCTGCCATTGACGGTGCTCTCTGGCCCACTGCAATCGGCGCTGGCGGTGTTGTCTGGTCAGACGTGGCTTTCTCAGGGGACGCCTGGCACGATAGCCTGCTTGAACCAGTCGTTGGTTGACTGGCCTTCTGGATACAGGCACATTTGTCAGTTGCTGCCACTCAGCCCTAAGCCGATTAGCTGACTTGGTACGGCCATTGCGGACTAACCAGTGCAGCTGGCGATCATCCCTCCTTGTGGTTCTGCGGGGACGTCCTGACCTCGGTATTGGAGTAGGGACACCCCTCTGAGCATTTCGTTTCAGGATCTTTGACACCTGACCTTGAGTGATGCCATACTGCCGAGCAATAGCACGCTGTTTCATGCCGGAATTTCGTAAAGCGACCACTAAATGACAAACAGCATTGTCGAGTTGACGGACCATCTCCAGGGGAAGCGGCAATAACTTTTGTCGACATGCAGCAGTTGTTTTCCACTAATACAGAACGCAACAACCTTTATATACCCGATTGTGAAGCCAATCATCAAATGTACCTGTCCGTACATTTTGTCACGCCACCTGTGATATAATCCTGTTATTGACTTCTTGCTGCGACAGACAATCAGTGACATGGTTCTTTTAACAAAGAAATCACCGAAGCGTAAAAGAAACTCCCCAGATTGATATACCGAGTTCAGAAAGTAAACCCAAGTCAAGAAAAAAAAATATATTCCATATTAAATGCCAAGTCTGTATGTTATCTATATATATAATTATATATATATATATATATATATATATATATATATATATATATATATATATATATATATATATATATATGCATGAGCGCACACATACACACACACACATATACACACACACTGTATGTGACATATACATACGAGCAGAGTACCCGTTTGTTGTTATCTCCATTTGCAAGTTTTAGGAGATGGGAAAAAGTTCTCCCAGAATTCAGAATCTTCACCTCCTTTTTCGGGAAAGGATCATTATTCATGAACCAGATTGTAAAACTTCGTTCTCGTAGCTTCGTTCCAAGAGCTCTTTTTAGAATCCTCACTGAACCTTTGACAGCCTCCACTTGTAGCTCGTTTGTCGTGATATTCCCCAGAATGCTTTTTAAGTGCTCATAAAGGGTTTTCTTGATCATCCCTGTTGCTCCGACTATTAGTCAGGTTCAGTATGTCCAGATTTAAAGTTTCGTTGGATTTTTTGGGGGATTTGGAAAACTATATATTTTTGGAAACTATATTGTATAGTCAGTCAGAAAACCAATGTTGCTATTTGCACAGACTCCTGTATGGCGGCCATCTTGGATTTTCAAAATTGCCACCGTAGAACTAATTTTTCTCAATATCTCAGCTTCTAAATAACATAGAGCTTTGATTCTAACGGCTAAACATACATTTTCAAGGGCCCCGAATCCAATGGTAACAAGTTCGATAAGCTAGACATGACCATAGAGCTCCTATGTGGCGGCCATCTTGGCCAACCCTACTGACAGTGATCATGAAAGCCAGTCAGCTAAGGATGTTGGCAGTTGGTGAAGATCATCCCACTGTAATTTCATTTGACATGGCCCTCTACGAGAAGGTGGTGCAACTGCTGGATTGCCAGACCTGAATTGAAACGCACAGTCGTCCCCAGACTGGGTGAGCTGCATGTTGTCATGGTGGCTCTCCGAGCCCTCGGAGCCTCCATGGAGAACTCAGGCATTGATGATGCTTGGGTAGAAGCTGATGTCTATGGTCCAGCCACGACGCGGCAAATCCTGAAATGTACACACTACAAGCTGTCTCTCCGTGCCCATATATATTCATATGTAGCACTTTATGAAATGGTTCTGGAGGAGTTCTTGAAGGACAACCCACAAGTAAAGGATGTGTGTTTCGAGGCAACAGAGGGAGTAGAAGCTGCCTGTGCTGAGACGAACAAGTGCACGAAAGCTGAATCTGTAAAACAAGCAAACACCAAACTCCTTCAAGTCTTGACATCTGAAGGGGTGGTGACGGCACTCGAGGAGTGGGAAGCACGGAGATCCAAGAATGCAATGTTCAAGTCAATGATGAACTATCTACATCGGGTGGAGACAATCCTGTTATTCGTGGCAGCATCACGGAGTGCTGACCTGGTGCTTCACCTCCAAGCTGGAGAAGAACTGAGCAAGTTATTCTTTGCCATGGACCGGATCAAATACAAGCGGCTCTGGCCCCGATACATCGCAGACATGTTTGACCTAAGAACCAATCACCCTAGGACCTGGGAAGAACTAGGAGCTGGCAATCTATCAGTAACCAAGAATGACATCCCATTTGTATCCATTGGACCAGATCATGCATGTGAACATCTGAACAGGCTGATGAAGATTCACTCTGGACTGATTGGCATCTCTAACAATGCCAATGCTAGACAGAGATTCTTCATGGTTACACCCGAATTATCACGCCTGTCAAAAGACTTCAAGAGTCAGTTTGGCCTGGAAGGTGACAAGATCACAGAACATCATGACCTTGGTCCAAGTGCAGTCAAGAGGGAGCATGAAGCAATCAACAAGATCAAGGCTGCGATCAAGATACTGAGTCACGGGAATCCATTTGACACTGAAGGTGACAAGCTGCACAATGTGATAACGAATGCTTACAGCCCAGACGAGTATGTACCACAGATCTTGAACATTGATGTCACTGGTCAGAAGTTGTATGAAGACTACGTGTCGGAGCGTATCAATGGAGATGTTAGCCTCGGCACCAGTCAAGAAGGAGAACAACAAGATGTTCACGTCTGGGAACAAGAGAACCACAGTGAAACTCAGAGACAGGACTGTGGATCTGAAGGAGACTAAGGAACTGTACGGAAGGCTCATGGTCCTTGCCAAGTCAAACAGAGACGTCAACCAGAAATATGCCATCGGAAATTACGAGTTCACTGTGACACCAAGAGCACTGTTCGCTCCAGATGGGACAATTCTTCCATGCACTGACAAGTCGAAGTTAATTCATCTCCTCGACAAGTTAGCAAGAGCAGAAATTCACCCCGAAGATCAGCAGCAGACACCAGCTGCAAGTGTTCTACAAGAAGATCCAATGGACACAAGAACTATGGCATCCACATCTAGTAAACCTACAAGTCGGAAGATTGCACTGGTGGATGGGATGGTACCTGTGCATAAGCTGACAAAGAAACCAGCCACTGTAGTGAAAGTCAACGATCTGGGTGAATGCTTCAATGACAGACTCATGTCTCTAACAAAAGATTGTGATGAGATCATACTGGTCTTTGACACGTACAAAAACGATTCTCTGAAGAGTGCTACCAGGGCTAAAAGAAGGCAAGGAAAGGATGCAGTACAGTATCAAGTCAGAGATGACACCAACATCAAACACATCCTTTCTCATGATTCCTTTCCGCAGATTCCTTTCTCATGACAAAACAAAGGCTGATCTGACTGACTATCTGGCAGCGAAAACTCTAGAATACAACAGTCACTCATCCAAGTTGATCATCACGTCTGCTTCAGGGCGTACTAGGAGCAACAGTGACCTGCTCTTCGAGGACAACAACCATGAAGAAGCTGACACCCTGTTGATCCACCAGGCCGTGCTGGCATCCCAGCGAAACCCACATGATGCGCAGTTGGTGTTCTTCTCTCCCGACACAGATGTCCTGGTACTAGTCATAGCAAACTATGACCTACTGCTGAGGAATACATCCATTTCCATGGCCTCTGGAATACTTCAAATAGAGCCAATGTGGACAGCTCTAAGGGTCAAAAGAGCAAAGGCGTTGCCAGCCTTTCATGCTTTCACAGCGGCAGACAACACTGGGAGGTTCTCTCGAATAGGCAAAGCAACCTGGCTGCATGTCTACCTCAAAGCAAATGAAGATGTCATAGACACCGTGCGAATGCTTTCAGATGCAACTGAAGTGACGGAGGACATGTTGTCCACACTAGCTAACTTTGTATGCGCTGCTTCCTCTCCAAATGGCATCCACATCGACAGCATCCCCGAACTACAATGGTATCTCTTTTGCAAACACATGGCAGAAAGTGACAGGCTTCCTCCTACTCTTGGAGATCTCAAGCAGCACATCCTTAGAGTCCATATCCAAGCCAGAGTGTGGGGTCAGGCAAGCATTGCTCAACAGGATCCTCAGCTGAATCCCCTGCAAAACGGCTTTTACAAAGACACGGATGGACAAGTGAAACCAACCACAACTGAGGAGCCTCCAGCCCCCAAGGCCATCATTCAAATGGTTAGATGTCAGTGCAAAACAGACTGTTCTTCATCTAGATGTTCCTGCAGAACAAACAACTTGGCTTGTGCAGACCTTTGTCAGTGTGACATCCAGTGCCAAAATGATGAGGACTCTCAAGATGTGATGAACGAAAGCGATGATGAGGATGATGATGACTTTACTCAATGATGAATCAAAGCTCTGTGCTCTTTAGAAGGTGAGTTACATCAGTTTTACGGCGGCCAGTTTGAAAAATCCAAGATGGCCGCCACATAGGAGCTCTGTGGTCATGTCTAGCTTATCGAACTTGTTACCATTGGATTCGGGGCCCTTGAAAATGTATGTTTAGCCGTTAGAATCAAAGCTTTATGTTGTTTAGAAGCTGAGATATTGAGAAACATCAAGTTTACGGCGGCCAGTTTGAAAAATCCAAGATGGCCGCCACATAGGAGCTCTATGGTCATGTCTAGCTTATCGAACTTGTTACCATTGGATTCGGGGCCCTTGAAAATGTATGTTTAGCCGTTAGAATCAAAGCTCTATGTTATTTAGAAGCTGAGATATTGAGAAAAATTAGTTCTACGGCAGCAATTTTGAAAATCCAAGATGGCCGCCATACAGGAGTCTGTGCAAATCTGTGCAAGTCTGTGCAAGCAACATTGGTTTTCTGACTGACTATACAATATAGTTTCCAAAAATATATAGTTTTCCAAATCCCCCAAAAATTCCAACGAAATTACATAGTGAACCTGACTATATGACTGGTACAATTTCAGCTTTCTTCAATTCTCCAAGACCTCTTGACCTCCTTTTTCAGATCCTGGTATTTGAGCATTTTCTTGGTTTCTGAAATATTTAGTCCAAAGTCATTGGTAACAGAAGCCTCAATCAACAATGCTGACTCTTCCTTTTTGTGTTTGAGCACTATGTCCGGACGCAATGCTTTTTTTGCAATGGCCACACTTCATAGGATCATCTTGTCATGCGTGAGCACTATGTGTTCATTTTCAAGGATCAGATTTCGTTTGTGTTTCCATGATTGTTCTGGAACCGGAATGTTGAAATGTTTACAGATGTGCCAGATGGATTACTCTGCAGACGCTATCATGTCTTTCTGTGTGTACAACTGTTCCAACATGAGTTTTCTTACATCCCAAAAGAAGGTGACTGGTACTTTGTTTCCACCGCACAAAACCTGCATTTGTCCGATGGGCTCAATGCCGCTATTTTCTTAAAGGCATCAGTGTAGTGTCCTTGGTCTTGGGCATTTATGATGACTCGCTCTCCATCCCAATTCATTTGACCTCTTCTTAGCCATTCAAATGAGCCTTCCTTGTCCATCCATGTTCTGTCAAGCTCTTACCCCTACTATGGGCAATCTTGTTCCAAGCATGCAACGCATTCTTCTGACACATACCTTTATTTGGTCGGTGTGTTGGCATTTGACAGCTGTCTCAATCGCTCACGAAAAAGAAAACTAACCCGGGCTATATGCATGAAGCAAAACATGCCTGCCGCTTATAATTCAAAACACCTTACTAAACTGGAAGATGTGGGGACAGCAACACTGTACTGTAAAAGGTGGCATTTGTAATACCCTCTCCCACCTGGAGGTGGCGATACACAATACAAATTTACCCAGAAAATTTGTGTCCCTCCCTCCCCTTCACATCCAGACCACTGGTAAAGATAATAAAAATACACACACACACACACACACACACACACACACACACACACACACACACACACACACACACACACACACACCTGGTAAGGCTCCGTTATACCGTATGAAACCCGCACAATGAGATCACAACCAACATTACATGTTGATAACAACCGACATTACACGATACTTCTAGATTCTAGTGACAGAGTGAAACACTGAGCTATTCCAAGATTGAAGGACACGTTCCATTTTTCAGAACAGTATCTAATCAATTCCATATCAGCAAAGAGTAATGTAGCTGCTGCCTGCCTGTCATCGGGTGGGATGCTGGATGGAACAATGTGATGTCTGTGGGGGGAAAAAGAGGGGTTTTGCACAGCATTGGAGTAGTTCTTTAAGTATATGAGGAACAAGACAGGAAGAAAAACATGTTTCAGATTCCATTGGGAGTGGAGGGATCCATTGATAGTGTCAGAGAATGTAAACAAATCGAATGTCCACACCTCAAGAACGATGTCAAAGATTTAATTCAATGGAGAAGCCTCCAGGTGTGTACCCCAGTTTAGAATAGGTACACCGTATCCCTGCGTGTCGTAAGAGGCGACTAAAAGGGTTGGCGTCAGGATCCGTCATCCGGCCATAAAAACATTGCCTCAAAAAGAGAACCATGACAATTACAACTACATATGGGCAGGGTACAGCCCGAAGTACCCCGTGGGGGACCCCACTCCCTCTCGTCAAAACTCAAGGTGGGGAACCCGATCGAAGCAAGGGTGGAAATCATTCCATTAATGACGACGAAACGTCTGATGCCCGACGTGGAGATCGGTTTCTGAGGTTTGGGACATGGAATGTAGGGACAATGACAGGGAGATCAGGAGAAGTGGTGGAAGTATTGGTCAGAAGAAGAGTGGACATATGTTGTGTGCAGGAGACGAGATGGAAGGGAAGTGGTGTGAGAATGGTGAAGGGTAGGCACGGACAGAAACACAAGTTTGTGTGGCAAGGGTGCCCAGAAGGTGTGAATGGTGTTGGTGTCCTGTTTTCTGAGGAGTTTGTAGACAGTGTGGTGAGTGTGACAAGAGTGAGTGATATGTTGATGATGGTGAAAATGATGATTGGAAAGCTCTTGGTGAACGTCATCTCGGGATATGCTCCGCAGGTTGGTCGGAGCGATGAAGAGAAGGACAAGTTCTGGTGTGCTATAGAGAAGCTGATGGAAAACGTGAAAGATGAGGAGGTTGTTGTGGTAGGAGGAGACCTAAATGGACATGTGGGAAGGAGTATGGCCGGTTTTGAGGGAGTCCATGGGGGTTACGGATATGGTGTGAGAAATGGAGAAGGTGAAAGGATTTTGGAGTTTGCTGATGGAGCTGATTTGTTGATTTATAAAACTCAGTTCCAGAAAGAGGATAATAAGCTTGTTACATATACGTCAGGTGGGTCGACGACAACCGTTGACTACCTGCTGGTGCGTAGGCGAGATAGGGGGCACCTCCGGGACACAAAGGTGATCCTGGGGGAGGAGGCTGTTTCACAGCACCACTTGGTTGTCTGCGACATAAGGGTGAAAGGTGCGAGGAGAGCTTGGCGGGTGAAGTACCAACCGAGAATGAAGGTGTGGAGGTTGAAAGAGGTGACAGTGAGTGAGGCATTAAAAGAGAGGCTGAGTATGGTGGAGGATGATGTGGTTGAGCTTGAAAGTGGTTGGATGTCAATGAAAGATAGTCTGTTGGGAGCCATTGGTGAGGTATGTGGATGGACAAAAGGACCACAGAGGCACCCGGAAACATGGTGGTGGGATGATGAAGTTGGAAAGAGGATTGACGAGAAGAGGAAGAAGTTCAAGGAGTGGCAGAAGGCGAAGGTTATGGGGGCAGAAAAGGCAGAGCATGAAAGTTATAAGGCAGCCAAGAAGGCTGCAAAGAAAGAGGTAGCAAAGGTACAGGAGGCATGTAGGATAAAGTTCGGAGAACGCTTGGATTTGGAAGAGGGTCAGAGAGCGGTACTCAGGATTGCAAAGCAGATAGCGAAAGAGAGGTGTGATGTGATGGGGGGTGAGTTGCTTGAAGGATGAAGTGGGACAAATCGTTGTGGACCCAGATGGAATTAAAGGAAGATGGAAGAGATATATGGAAATACTGTTGAATGCAGAGAATGAATCGGATGGCAACATAGAGAGTAACCCAGTTTTAGGACCGGCAGAGAAGATAACCGAGAAGGAAGTTGAGGAAGCGATAAAAGCAATGAAGAGTAGAAAAGCGGGAGGGCCAACGGGAGTTGTGGGAGATATGTTGAAGGCAGCGGGAAATTGGGGTGTGGAGAGAATGACAGAGATCTGCAATCTGGTGGTGAAAGAAGGCCGCATTCCAGTGGATTGGGAACTGAGTACCCTCGTCCCTCTATACAAGGGGAAAGGTGACCCTCTCGACTGTGGCTCGTATCGAGCGATAAAGTTATTGGAGCATGGAATGAAGGTATTGGAAAGGGTGTTGGAGAGGAGGATAAGGAAGAAAGTGAAGATTGACGAAATGCAGTTTGGATTTATGCCAGGAAGAGGAACGACAGATGCCCTTTTGATTGTGAGGCAGTTGCAGGAGAAGTATATGGAGAATAGGAAGAAGTTATTTCTTGGGTTTGTTGATCTGGAGAAAGCATTCGATAGGGTTCCACATGAAGTAGTGACATGGGCATTGAGGATGTTAGGAGTGGAGGAATGGTTGATCAGAGTTGTGATGGCAGTGTACAAAAGAGCGCGCACAGCTGTAAGGATGAAGGACGGGAACAGTGGTGAGTTTGAGGTGAAGGTGGGAGTGCATCAGGGGTCGGTACTAAGTCCACTACTATTTGTAGCTGTCATGCAGGTGCTGGCTAAGAACGTAAAGGAGGGTTTACCGTGGGAGTTGTTGTATGCAGATGATCTGGTGTTGATTGCAGAAAGTATGGCTGGACTAAAGGAGAAGATGAACAAGTGGAAGGAATGTATGGAGACAAAAGGTCTAAAGGTGAATATGGGAAAAACGAAGGTGATGGCAAGTGGTAAAGCATGTGGTGAGGTGGAAAGAACTGGGAAGTGGCCCTGTGCTGTGTGCAGGAAGGGTGTCGGAGTGAATTCCATTCAATGTCCAATGTGCGCTGAGTGGGTTCATCAAAAATGTAGTGGTTTGAGAGGGTCATTAACCAGTGTGGCAGCTACATTCAAGTGTAAGGTGTGCACAGAGGGAGCTGCAGATGGAGGAAAGTTGAGTTGGATCTTGGAGATGGCATGAAGCTGGAAGGTGTGAAAACATTTTGTTACCTTGGAGACATGCTGAATGGAGAAGGTGGATCAGACTCGGCAACGGTTGCTCGAGTGAGATGTGCATGGAAGAAGTTTCGGGAACTGAGTGGCCGTGCTGACGAGGAGGGGAGTGTCGTTGAAGCTGAAGGGAAAGGTGTATGCTGCATGTGTGAGAAGTGTTATGATTTATGGGAGCGAGACATGGGTAATGAATGTAGAGCAGCAACGAAGGCTGGAAAGGGTGGAAATGCGAATGGTTCGGTGGATGTGTGGAGTATCGTTGAGAGAGAGGAAGTCAAATGATGAATTGCGAAAGATGATGGGAATAGAGCCTGTGATGGATGCTGTGAAGAGAAACAGGTTGAGATGGTTTGGTCATGTGTTGAGGAAGGATGAAAGTGACTGGTTGAGAAGAGTGATGGAAATGAATGTAGAAGGAAGTAGAGGACGGGGAAGACCGAGAAAGACTTGGCTAAAGATGGTCGAAGAAGAAATCCGGGCAAGGGGGTTAACAAGGGGAGATGCAGAAAATAGGGCAAAATGGAGAACATTGTCATGGGGACTGCAAGGCTAACCCCCGCTTTTGCAGGGAAAATGGCCTTAAAATGCCTGTTGTTGTTGTGTTGTTGGAGAAGCCTCACTCGAATATACAGTCCCGGCCAAAAATATTGGCACCCTTGCACTTTTTTCAAATAACTCACAATTTTCTCGAAAAATAAGTTGAAATTGAGAACAGTATTTGGTCTCCACAATTCTTTATTTCACTGTTAATATTACAGAACCTTTGTTTTTGATTCAGAACTTAATATATCTTTTTAAATCAGCAAATATAAAGAAATGGCATTGACAAAATTATTGACACCCTCGACTTAATATTTGGTAGCACGGCCTTTGGACAAAATAACTGCAGTCAAGCACTTCCTCTAGCCATGAATGAGCTTCCTACACCTCTCTACTGGCAGTTTGGCCCACTCTTCTTGTGCAAACTGCTACAGTTCTCCCAGATTTGAAGGGTGCCTTATTCCAACTGCAATATATACAGACTTGGCATTTAATATGGAATTTTTTTTTTCTTGACTTGGGTTTACTTTCTGAACTCGGTATATCAATCTGGTGAGTTTCTTTTTCGCTTCGGTGATTTCTTTGTTAAAAGAACCACGTCACTGATTGTCTGTCGCAGCAAGAAGTCAATAACAGATTATATCTCAGGTGGCGTGACAAAATGTACGGACAGGTACATTTGATGATTGGCTTCACAATCGGGTATATAAGGGTTGTTGCGTTCTGTATTAGTGGAAAACAACTGCTGCACGTCTACAAAAGTTATTGCCGCTTCCTCTGGAGATGGTCCGTCAACTCGACAATGCTGTTTGTCATGGAGTGGTGGCTTTACGAAATTCCGGTATGAAACAGCGTGCTATTGCTCGGCAGTATGGCATCACTCAAGGTCAGGTGTCAAAGATCCCGAAACGAAATGCTCAGAGGGGTGTCCCGACTCCAATATCGAGGCCAGGACATCCCCGCAGAACCACAAGGAGGGATGATTGCCAGCTGCACCGGTTAGTCCGCAATGGCCGTACCAAGTCAGCTAATCGGCTTAGGGCTGAGTGGCAGCAACTGACAAATGTGCCTGTATCCAGAAGGTTAGTCAACCAACGACTGGTTCAAGCAGGCTATAGTGCCAGGCGTCCCCTGAGAAAGCCACGCCTGACAAGACAACACCGCCAGCGCGCCGATTGCAGTGGGCCAGAGAGCACCGTCAATGGCAGCCAGGACACTGGAATCACGTGATCTTCAGTGACGAGTCTTGATTTCTGGTCTATCGTCAAGATGGCCATGTCCGAGTGTGCAGACAAGTGCATGAAGCCGACAACGAAGATTGTATCGTGCCAAGAGTCCAAGCTGGAGGTGGTGGGGTGACCGTTTGGGCTGCTTTTCATACAACAACATGCATTTTTAAAGGCCATTTTCCCTGCTAGAGCGGGGGTTAGCCTTGCGGTCCCCATGACAATCTTCTCCATTTTGCCCTATTTTCTGCATCTCTCCTTGTTAACCCCCTTGCCCGCATTTCTTCTTCCACCATCTTTAGCCAAGTCTTTCTCGGTCTTCCCCGTCTTCTACTTCCTTCTACATTCATTTCCATCACTCTTCTCAACCAGTCACTTTCATCCTTCCTCAACACATGACCAAACCATCTCAACCTGTTCCTCTTCACAGCATCAATCACAGGCTCTATTCCCATCATCTTTCGCAATTCATCATTTGTCTTCCTCTCTCTCAACGATACTCCGCACATCCGTCGAACCATTCGCATTTCCACCCTTTCCAACCTTCGTTGCTGCTCTACGTTCATTACCCATGTCTCGCTCCCATAAATCATAACACTTCTCACACATGCAGCATACACCTTTCCCTTCAGCTTCAACGACACTCCCCTCATCATCAGCACGCCACTCAATTCCCGAAACTTCTTCCATGCACATCTCACTCGAGCAACCGTTGCTGAGTCTGATCCATCTTCTCCATTCAGCATGTCTCCGAGGCAGCAAAATGTTTTCACACCTTCCAGCTTCATGCCGTCTCCAAGATCCAACTCAACATTTCCTCCATCTGCAGCTCCCTCTGTGCACACCTTACATTTGAATGTATCTGCCACACTGGTTAATGACCCTCTCAGACCACTACATTTTTGATGAACCCACTCAGCGCACATTGTACACTGAATGGAGTTCACTCCGACACCCTTCCTGCACACAGCACAGGGCCACTTCCCAGTTCTTTCCACCTCACCACATGCTTTACCACTTGCCATCACCTTCGTCTTTCCGATATTCACCTTCAGACCTTTTGTCTCCATACATTCCTTCCACGTGTTCATCTTTTCCTTTAGTCCATCCATACTTTCTGCAATCAACACCAGATCATCTACATACAACAACTCCCACGGTAAACCCTCCTTTACGTTCTGAGCCAGCACCTCCATCACAGCTACAAATAGTAGTGGACTTAGTACCGACCCCTGATGCACTCCCACCTTCACCTCAAACTCACCACTGTTCCCGTCCTTCGTCCTTACAGCTGTGCGCGCTCTTTTGTACATTGCCATCACTACTCTGATCAACCATTCCTCCACTCCTAACCTCCTCAATGCCCATGTCAAAACTTTGCGTGGAACCCGATCGAATGCTTTCTCCAGATCAACAAACCCAAGAAACAACTTCTTCCTCTTCTCCATGTACTTCTTCTGCAACTGCCTCGCAATGAAAAGCGCATCTGTCGTTCCTCTTCCTGGCATGAATCCAAACTGCATTTCGTCGATCTTCACTTTCTTCCTTATCCTCCTCTCCAACACCCTTTCCAATACCTTCATTCCATGCTCCAATAACTTTATCGCTCGGTATGAGCCACACTCCAGAGGGTCACCTTTCCCCTTGTATAGAGGGACGAGGGTACTCAGTTCCCAATCCACTGGAATGCGGCCTTCTTTCACCACCAGATTACAGATCTCTGTCATTCTCTTCACACCCCAACTTCCTGCTGCCTTCAACATATCTCCCACAACTCCCGTCGGCCCTCCCGCTTTTCTACCCTTCATTGC
The DNA here is from genome assembly GCF_964187855.1 of Myxine glutinosa. Taxonomy (NCBI): domain Eukaryota; kingdom Metazoa; phylum Chordata; class Myxini; order Myxiniformes; family Myxinidae; genus Myxine; species Myxine glutinosa. The sequence continues at coordinate 42,629,161 of NC_136263.1, read as the reverse complement.
TTTTATCGCTTCCTCAACTTCCTTCTCAGTTATCTTCTCTGCCGGTCATAAAACTGGGTTACTCTCTATGTTGCCATCCCATTCATTCTCTGTATTCAACAGCATTTCCATATATCTTTTCCATCTTCCTTTAATTCCATCTGGGTCGACAACGATTTGTCCCACTTCATCCTTCAAGCAACTCACCCCCATCACATCACACCTCTCTTTCGCTATCTGCTTTGCAATCCTGAATACTGCTTTCTGACCCTCTTCCGAATCCAAGCGTTCTCCGAACATTTTCCTGCATGCCTCCTGCGCCTTTGCTACCTCTTTCTTTGCAGCCTTCCTGGCTGCCTTATAACTTTCATGCTCTGCTGTTTCTGCTCCCGTACCCTTTGCCTTCTGCGACTCCTTGAACTTCTTCCTCTTCTCGTCAATCCTCTTTCCAACTTCATCATCCCACCACCATGTTTCCGAGTTCCTCGGTGGTCCTTTTGTCCATCCACATACCTCACCAACGGCTCCCAACAGACTAGGTTTCATTGACATCCAACCACTTTCAAGCTCAACCACATCATCCTCGACCCTACTCAGCCTCTCTTTTAATGCCTCCCTTACTGTCACCTCTTTCAACCTCCACACCTTCATTCTCGGTTGGTACTTCACCCGCCGAGCTCTCCTCGCACCTTTCACCCTTAGGTCGCAGACAACCAAGTGGTGCTGTGAAACAGCCTCCTCCCCCGGGATCACCTTTGTGTCCCGGAGGTGCCCCCTATCTCGCCTACCCACCATCAGGTAGTCAACCGTTGTCGTCGACCCACCTGACGTGTATGTAACAAGCTTATTGTCCTCTTTCTGGAACTGAGTATTACAAATCAGCTCCATCAGCAAACTCCAAAATCCTTTCACCTTCTCCATTTCTCACACCATATCCATAACCCCCATGAACTCCGTCAAAACCATCCATACTCCTTCCCACATGTCCATTTAGGTCTCCTCCTACCACAACAACTTCCTCATCTTTCACGTTTTCCATCAGCTTCTCTATCGCACACCAGAACTTGTCCTCTTCATCGCTTCGACCAACCTGCGGAGCATATCCCGAGATGACGTTCACCAAGAGCTTTCCAATCATCATTTTCACCATCATCAACCTTTCACTCACTCTAGTCACACTCACCACACTGTCTACAAACTCCTCAGAAAACAGGACACCAACACCATTCACGCCCTCCAGGCACCCTTGCCACACAAACTTGTATTTCTGTCCTTGCCTACCCTTCACCATTCTCACACCACTTCCCTTCCATCTCGTCTCTTGCACACAACATATGTCCACTCTTCTTCTGACCAATACTTCCACCACTTCTCCTGATCTCCCTGTCATTGTCCCTACATTCCATGTCCCAAACCTCAGAAACCGATCTCCACTTTGGGCTGTACCCTGCCCACATGTAGTTGTAATTGTCATGGTTCTCTTTTTGAGGCAATGTTTTTATGGCCGGATGCCCTTCCTGACGCCAACCCTCTTAGTCGCCTCTTATGACACGCAGGGATACGGCGTACCTATTCTTATCCAGGGTACACACTGGGAAACGTTTAAAACATGGAAATTCTGGGGGGTGGGGGGTGGGGGGGGGGGCGTCAGCATCACGGCTGCGGTTTAAACATATTTAAATAAATATTTAAACAAAACCATGAAAAACAATCTGGGAAAAGTCTCTAAGTGAGAACGTGGATTTGAGAAAGCAGGAGCAGAGGTGAAAGAAAAACGAGATATAGGGGGCGGGGCACAAGTCGAGACGAGGAGGCCGCACGAGACACCAGGCCGCACGAGGCGCGAACAAAGAAACGACTAATTACACACAAATTTGCAAAACTACAAAACCAAAACCAAATAGAAACACACAATAACACATACACAACAAAATACGCAGCGGAAATTTGACAAAGAAACGAACGGGAAAACACTCAAACTTTGATGCCGTGGAGAGATCGAAGCAAGCCCCGTCGCTCGAGGGACCGGAAGTCCGGAATTAAAGTTGATGAACGACGAAAATCTTTAGAACACACGGAACACTTGTACGGTTTCTCTCCCGTGTGAATTCGTTTGTGTTTATTTAAATTTGATGAATGACGAAAATCCTTAGAACACACGGAACACTTGTACGGCTTCTGTCCCGTGTGAATTCGTTTGTGTGTGTTTAAAGTTGATAACTGATTAAAAACCTGAGAACACACGGAACACTTGTAGGGTTTCTCTCCCGTGTGAATTAGTCTGTGTCTATTTAAGGCTGATGGACAACTAAAAACCTTAGAACACACGGAACATTTGTACGGCTTCTCTCCCGAGTGAATTAGTTTTTGTTTATTTAAGGCTGATGGACGACTAAAAACCTTAGAACACACGGAACACTTGTACGGCTTTCCCCGTTGGTTGTCATCTTCATTCGCGGGTTTCAGCAAGTGTACCGGGGTCCTCCCACAACTTGATGTATTCACCTCCATTTGATCATTTTGACTTGATGCTGATAACCACAAAATCCTTGCAACGCTTACAACCCCTGCTTTTCATGCAGGGGGCAAAACTGACCTGGTTGTTCTGAATGGAAACCTGAACCAGTTCACGTACAGGGCCATTCTGGAAGAAGCATTGCTTCCATTTGCTCGTGCAGCCTTTCGAGGAAACTTTGTCTTCCAAGATGACAATGCACGGCCTCATCGTGCTCGCATGATCCAACACTTTCTTGCTGACCGTGGTGTAGACACTGTAGAGCATATGGAGTGGCCTGCCATGTCCCCGGATATGAATCCGATAGAGAACTTGTGGGCAGAATTAACGCGTCAAATCGACCACTTGGACCAGCAGCCGACCTCTGTGCGTGAATTGCAGCAGGCTATTGTCACCGCATGGCAAGCGATTCCTGTCCAAACCTTGGCAAATCTCGTGAACAGCATGCCTCGACGTGTACATGCTCTCCTGAATGCTCGTGGGGGTTGCACGACGTACTGAACTGTAATTTTACTGTCCGTAATCCCAGTCGTAATTTAACTTTTGTTTTTGTTAAAAAAATTTTTGGCTTATGTGTAAAATAAAGAAATACTTCTGGAAAACGTTCAGAAGTTTAACACAGTACTGTCCGTGAATTGAGTTCAATATCAGTTTACATCACTTTCAAGGATCAATTTATTTGCTTCGAAATGTCAAATGTGGTTTTTGTTTCTTTTAAAGGTCACATTAACAAAATCTAGAATAATTTCAACATAATTCCAATGAACTTTTGGTTCTAAGTCAACTTGAAAAGTAAGTTCACCCCCACCAAAAAAAGATTCCATATCAAATGCCAAGTCTGTATTTATATAATGGTTCAAAAGTTGTTGAAGTTTGTGTGTGTGTGTGTGTGTGTGTGTGTGTGTGTGTGTGTGTGTGTGTGTGTGTGTGTGTGTGTGTGTGTGTGTGTGTGTGTGTGTGTGTGTGTGTGTGTGTGTGTGTGTGTGTGTGTGTGTGTGTGTGTGTGTGTGTGTGTGTGTTGTTACTATTATTACTTCTTATTTTGTGTATATGAGTGAGTGAGTGGGTGAGGGTGTGTGTTTTTGCATGAATTAATTTTTGCATGAGTGTGTGTTGAATGGTGTATGATGTAAGTGTAGTTGGTTGTTTGGTTGGTGTTCTGTGTGTTTGTGTGTGTATGAATGATCTGGTGTGTTTTGTTGGTGAGTGGTGAAGGGTATAATGGTGGGTGTTTGAGTGTTCCACCATGTTTGTTTGGTGCTGTGGATTCTGGATGTGGAGGTGTTGTTGTTGTTGTTGTTGTTGTTGTTGTTGTTGTTCGCACTGGCTGGGGGTGGGGGTATGTATGCATCCAGATGCAGTTGCTGCATGTGGATGTGTACGTGCCCCTGCTGGCCCACCTTAGCTGACCGTATCGAGGTTGAAGGGTCGAAACGGGATGATGCTGAGGACCTCGACTGAGGACCCGGTCAGTGCGGCACACTTGTGACCAGGTGTGTTTTGAACTTTTATATATATATATATATATATATATATATATATACATATACATACATACATATACATACATACATACATACATACATACATACATACATACATACATACATACATACATACATACATATATATGTATGTTTTTTTTTTTTTTGCCCCATTCATCTCTCAATGGTGAAGAATCACTTAAAAAGTATTGTATCTGGATCTTCACCAAAATCCTTGTTACATCCAACCCAGCCACGAATTTTTGTCTGAATTGGTCCTTACATTTTATGCAATGCAGGTGTCCCCCGCTTAAGAAAGTGGTTAGATACATTCATACCCCTTCATTCAAGAACCTTCACCTTCATTATGTGGCTACTCGTTTTCCATAATTTCTAAAACTAAGTGTAATTATGGGAAAATTACACTTCGTTTTTCCTAACCCTAATTGTTCTGTCTCCTCGTGAATCCATATGCGTGGTATAATGACGGTTTTAGTTGCAAATGACATTGTAATATTATTATTTACCTAATAATAAAGACAGTACCACAATAATAAAGCTCATTTCGACTTGGTTGTGACACCAAGACAATCTTGAGTTCAAGTTTCCGTATGAGAAGGCAGGCAGTGGGAGGTGGTGGAGGAGAATGGTTATTTTGAACCCTTTCATTCTGAAAAGTGCATTATTCGCAAGCCTTCTGAAAAGTTAATCCTGCAATGAGAATGTAATCCCCCAATGAGAAGGTAATCCCCCCAATGAAAAGTTAATCAGTGGAATGCATGTATCATCACTGGAAGTGACATTGCACAATCACCAGACACTGTGACAGCTGCTTTGTTGTATGGAATGAAGACGTCTGTGACGTATAGCCTGAATTGAAACCATTCCTTGTAGTAAACTTTCTCTATGCAAACGCCCGTTAAGCAGGGGATACCTGTATTGTATTGCGGTATATATCGGTTTCTCCCTGTCACTCAATGGTGAAGAATCGCTTAAAAAATTATCGGATCCGGATTCGGATCATCACCAAAATTGAATGAATTTTTCTTCACCAACACATCCAACCCGTCCATAACTTTTTGAGATATCTTTCTCACAAACAAACAGGGGTGAAAAGATAACCGCCGTCCACCTTCGGTGGCAGAGAAAATAAATGATGCAACAAACCTTGTACCCACTACCGATACGTGCCCACAAACCCAATGACAAACACTTGGATTCCAAAAAATCACACCACGGTAGAGCAGACAGAGGGAATTCACAAGACAGAAAGGAATACCGGTAAACCCGGCGGGATTCCCAGCATGCTTCACAGGGAGACCGTCCTATCGCCTTTTCCAAAGGAGAGGGCGTGGCTTATGCGGGAAGTGGCTCTGGCCGGACCAGAGAGCGAAGAGAGACAGCTTTCCTGCAAGCCGATTCTGGATGACTCCTCCCTCTAGCCTTCCGTCCCCGCCGTATATTGTCTCTGTCATGCGCATCACCAGTGATGCGCCGCACCCTGCCATCTCACTCATCATTGGCCCGGTCTGTGGGCAGGCCGACCCATCACCCTGATGTTCTGGGAACTCAGCTGGCTGTTAATGGTGCCTCTGCTGTTCCTCCTGCCAAAATCGGCGCCAAGGTCCTCGCGAACATGTGAAAATCATTTAAGATAGATTAAAGAGCAGAAAACATGAAAAAGGGGTTCAAAGAGATGGTGATTTTTCGACACAACCACTAGGTTAGGTAAACGTCGTCTGACCCGGCAATCTGATATCGAATTAATTACTTTACGCTGATTCTGAGACATTTCCTAAGGAGCTATCTAAACTATACTAAGCAATGCCCCTAGAAGTCATTTCCACAATATGTATAATTTTGTTTAATGTTTTTATTTTTAAAGAAACTTTCGTTTCTCATTAGCTGAGATTGGACGTGATGATCTCTCCACACATTTTGCCATTACATGGAGATCGAGCAGTAGAGCAGGGGATATAATGGAAGTAGGTTGTGCTGCCAAGCGCAGGAAGAAGTGACAGAGTTTTTGTGTCCGCGCAGAGTCCACAAACCAGAACATTTCAAGGTCATCTATTTATTATGTATGCATGGAGGATGAGTGCAAAATGGAGATGCTCTTTATAATTACCAAACCCTTCAACACCTCAGCAGTTCCTTGAGGGCAGTCAGTGATGTTTACCTGTTCTCCAGCACATGTCCAGAAGACCATATAAGGGGCAGAGGAGGATCGGAGAAAACGTTTGGCAATTCCAATTCAAGCAGAGAAAGCAGTTTGTTTAAAGAGATCCTTTCGGGAAGATAAACCAACTAGGTTGAGGCCTGCTCTTAAGGTCATTGTTCTAAGTTGTTGGAGTTGATTATTGAGATTTTGTTTTATACATTTTACATTACGTACTAAACGACACAGTCATATATGAACAAACAAAAATGATGCCTCCCATGTCCAAACGTGCACTCATTACCTTTGTTGTCTCTCCCACCTTCTAACCCTCAGCTCACCAGCAACAAATGGGATACCACACACACAACTGATTGTTTGTTTTTCCCGGCACTTTGCATTTTCCTTTTGTTCCTATCCTTTCAGTTTCTTTTCTTCTCTCCTTCGTTATCTTTACCTCATCCCTTTGGACTGTCTCGCAAACCTCTCCCTTATTTCCCAATACATAACTTTAATTAATTTACTTTGTATAATTTCCCAATCTTTGTTCCTGTTATTCGTTCTCATTCTTTCGTGTATCTTGTTCAACGTTGGTCTTTTTAGTTCTTGTGTTTTTGTAAATGTTTTAATTTTTTTATTTTTAAGCCTACAGTTTTACTCCGCACCCAATGTGCTCATCTCCATTCCCTTCATTTCTTTTTCCATTACTTTTGTTCCTTCACGCTTGCTTTTTGTCCAACTTTCTTTATTATTATTTTTCCTTTCATTCTCACCCTTCCTCTGTTTTCTCGTTCTCCTTATAACTATCAGACAGTTCTCCAGTTTTCTCTTTATACTTTGCTTCCCTTATGTATTGTCTCCACATTCCTCTTCCAATTTTTTTAACCCTTCCCCTACCTCATCTTCTTTAGTCGTTCTCATTTCCCTCCCTCCCATCCCACCTCCCCCAAATTCCCAAATGTTGCTGCTTTACCATCTAATTTCCTCGTCCTGCACACAAAAAGACAATCTTTTGCTAGGATATGACTTCTTAATGAATGTCATTTTTGTTGCTGCTTTTGTTTACGCAACTGGCACACGTATGCACACACTCGCACATTTCAGCTTCTTCGTGTCTTCGTGGATTGCATCACTTTTGATTTCAAATTTATTTTCTTTGATGAATCGTGCTGGAAAGTTATTTTAATTTAAAAGTTTATTTAGTTATTTAATGCACCTTTTATTTTATTGCTTCTGACTTCACTCTACCTATGACGCAAAAGATTTAAGACAGAACCAACCCAGTTGTGCAAGAAAAATGAAAATGCCCCCAAAAAAAAAAAGAAAAAACCCCCCATAAAACAATAAAAACACTTTCAACTTCCACTACATATGGCTCATGCATTTGCTCATTTGTTGTTAACTTGACTCTTTGATTGTGTACTGTATAAATGGGGTTCGAACCAGACACGCAGGTTGAACACAGGTGGGAAGGAACGCTCGAATGATTGATGGAGCGACCTTACGAATCGAGGTTGTAAATAGGGAAGTGTATCTCCAGTTTAGGAACACAAAGACTCGTATTATTCCCGAATGGATGCTTTATTATTGTTTTATTTTCACAACCGTAAAGTACTTAAAGGCAGACGCACAATCACAGGGATGGATTAAGTGAATGGGTGGGAATAGAGAAGCAAACGGTTAGGTACAAATTTACACATGACGGAAAGTTAAACGCATACAATTCGTGTCCAAATTACAGACAAATGTATCAATTGGCAGCCACAGATATAACTTAAGGATGTTGAAGGAAGACCAGGTATAGAGAGAGGGGTCATTGGGGGAATGAGTAAGAGGATTGGAAGAAGTGACGTTTGAGATCTGAGATCTCGGAAAAGAGGGAATATTTAAACAAGAATATTTAAAACATGCTTGACACAGCAACTAAGGCTGGGTAAGGACAGATTGAGGTGTGGGGATGAGGTGAGAAGTGTTTTTCTACACGTGTAGCATTTCCATCTTCATTTCAATCTCCACTGCAGGGAGACTTGATTCACTCTTCACTTGTGTTCTGGAGGAGCTGAGTGGGGAAAAAATAGGGAAGGGTTATTTTGTTCAGTTCAATGAAGGCAATTTGTTTCACAAACAAAGCATCTTGAAATTTTTTGGGGGATAATGTCACGAGATCTCATTTTGGTTTTGTTCATGTCTCCTCGTAGAGCATTCGCTCCTGCGTTTATATACTTAGACGGATACTTGCTGTATGGAATTTGAGTTGTCGTGCTCAAGACAAATTTTGAGCAACGTTGTAGAAATCACATTTTTTAATTTACCTGTTGAGTTACAAAATCGAGGCATTAAATCTTGCGCTGGGCTTTTGTGAAGGACAGGTTGCCCAAGCCTCTGTTGCTGAATGTACAGCACATAGACCAACTTACGTTCCAGATAGGTCCGAGCAATGAATTTCATGACCTCGTCCATGAGGATGACAGGAATTGAAATCTTCACAACAACGAACCACTGGGTCCAGTTCAGAGGACGAACTTGAAACACGAGCTGGTAAAACAAATGGCAATTATGGTTACCCCAAAATGAAATAATGCTTTCTTGCAAACTTTGCTTGCTATAGCCGAGGTAAAATCTTACCGGTAGGGGTTCAACGTAGAGAATGAGGAAGTGGAGAGACATTGAGAGACAGATGGAGCTCAGCAGCCAGATGTTAACCCAAGGAGGCATTCTGACCAGGGATTGATTTTCAGAAAGGCTGATTTGAGTGGGGCGTAAAGATAAAATACGTGTCAGGAGGACGAGAGATGGAGGGTTTTTTTTAGCAAACAAGGAAGGGAAGTAAAGTTTATTTGCTTTTCCCTTTAAGGAGTTTTAGCATCATGTTACCTGTTCAGAGCATTGCACATCTCAATGGTAACCAGCACTGACAGAGCCATGGTCATGGGAACAGGAGATCCAAAAATTTCACAATCCTCAATGTCCTCAAACCCGGCAACATCTGGCCGACACTGTGTGAAGTGGCTCTGATCAAAGGAGGAGACAAAGAAGAAAGTTAAGGAATGAGACAAAGAGAAAAAAACAACAACGTGATTTTGGCTGGTGAAACGATAGTGAATCAAGCTGGAAAGGTATTTAAAATATCAATCCCTTGCTAGGTAGACAAAAGCTGTCTCCCCCTCTGCTCATCTGGAAATGGTTGACTCTGTTCTAATTAATGGAACATGACCTTAAATCCTGGAAAATCCCACAGTCTCGCCCTATCGCTTCAGAATGAACCTACCTATTTATTTCCTTTTCGTCATCCACTGGAATACTCCGAGGCCTCACCATCAGCTAAGTTGGTGAGGCCTAGGAGTATTCCAGTGGATGACTTGAGATAATCTTAAACTCCTTGGCCTCACCATCAGCCTTGACCTTTCCTGGGCTGACCACATAGCAAAGCTAGCCACAGATTGGGCATCCTCTGTCGATTCAAGTTACTCACAGTTTACAAGGCCTTTGTCCATATCTCGATGGAATACTGTTTTCTGCTATGGGTTCGTGCTCCCGTATCACATCTGTCTCTCCTTGAATCTGTGGAATATCAAGGTCTCAAAATTATTGGAATCTCCTGTGATGAGGCCAAAGCACAAGGTCTATTGGACTCGCATCGCCAGCAGGTCATTGGGCTGGCTCTGTTTCTTACTGTCTATTCTTCAACATTGCTCCATCTGCTCTATCAGTCCACCTGGCTTACCCAGTACCTCCAGGATGCACACACTTCCAGGAATCCTCTCCTAGTTAAACTTCCAAAATCCAGACTGACTGCAAACTTCAACCCTTTTAATCCTTGCTTCTCTCTCCCGCTCTCATATCTCTCTCTCTCTCTCTGTCTCTGTCTCTGGCTCTGTCTCTGTCTCTCTCTCTCTCTCTCTCTCTCTCTCTCTCGTCTCTCTCGTCTCTCTCTCTCTCTCTCTCTCGTCTCTCTCTCTCTCGTCTCTCTCTCTCTCGTCTCTCTCTCTCTCGTCTCTCTCTCGTCTCTCTCTCTCTCGTCTCTCTCTCTCTCTCTCTCTCGTCTCTCTCTCTCTCTCTCTCTCTCGTCTCTCTCTCTCTCTCTCGTCTCTCTCTCTCTCGTCTCTCTCTCTCGTCTCTCTCTCTCTCTCGTCTCTCTCTCTCTCATCTCTCTATATCTCTTGTTGCTCTCTGAGGAAAAAAAATTAGAAAAGATTCTGGGATGTAATTGTGGAAATAATGGAGATAAAGGAACTATGATGAGCATTGCTGGTGGTGTATTTGGTGAGTGGGCATCGCTCTTCTGACATACCAGTTGATAGTAGTTAAGCTTGGGTCCATCATCTGCATACATGAACCACCATGCTGCAGCACTAACCGTGGCACAACCAACATATGCTGGTTGAGATAATTAAGTCAAATGAGAAAAAATTCATAATAACATGTCAAATTGATAAATGAATGAAAGAAATGTTGCATCTTGGTATTAAGGAGTATTTTAAGTAATGATACAAATAATTAAGAAAGTAATAAGTAACAAAAATTAACCTCCGATGGTCATGTAGCGGAAGAAGAGCCATCCAGAAATGAGAGCTTCCTTGGGAGAACGAGGTTTTTTGTCCATGATGTCCAAATCAGGTGGGTTAAATCCCAGAGCTGTGGCTGGTAATCCATCAGTAACCAAGTTAACCCACAGAAGCTGGACGGGGATGAGGGCTTCTGGGAATCCGAGAGCAGCTGTTAGGAAGATACTGGAAATGGAAGAGGGTGTAGAAGATTCAAAAGAAAAATGATTGAATAACGATGGATGCAAAGTGATAAAAGCATAAGGAAACAATTTCTTGTTCCAGCAAATAAAAGCGAAATAAAATTTCATTGGTGGATATGGCATTGGATGTTGTTTTGTTTTTGTTAATAACAAATGCTTAATCTTGGATGCATTTTATTTTCATTTCGATCTTGGGCTCATAACATCACATGTATGGGGATAGTAGGCATTCCTGTAGATTTCCCCGGTCTTCACAATGTTATGAGTACACCTTGATGATATAATAGTGGAGCTCAAGAGGGAGCTTGGACATAAATCACTTGTAGGACAGACATCAGTGTACTTTGACATGAATTGCAAGGGCATTGGTAAACAACAGGCAATCATGGTATATGGAATTTGAGCCTGTGGTTCTCCACATTCTGAGTGAAGGGTTCAGGTTGAAGTATTAACAGACCAACACAAAATGCACTGCATGCACCACCTTTCTTTAGTGTGTTTACCTACCATACAACTTCACCAACGTTTGAGGAGATGAGGTATCTGATGAATTGTTTCATGTTGTTGTAAATGGCTCTGCCCTCTTCAACAGCTGACACGATGGAAGAGAAATTATCATCAGCCAATACCATCTCACTGGCAGATTTCGCCACGGCTGTACCTGACCCCATGGCAATGCCAATCTCAGCCTTTTTCAGGGCTGGAGCATCATTCACTCCATCTCCTGTCTATAAAAATGCAAAAACTTTGAGTTATCAAGAATATTTACATCCAGCTATGTAAGGATATAAATGAACATAAATGGTGTCAGAAGTGGGATTTTATTATTAAAGAAAAGATATTACCATAGCTGTAATCTCATCGAAGCTCTGCAGGAACTCCACAATCTTGCTTTTGTGTGTAGGCTCAACTCTAGCAAAGCAGCGAGCTTCTTTGCAGGCTGTCCGTTGTTCTGCTGGTGGCAGGTCATCAAATTCTCGGCCTGTGTATGCACGTCCAGTGACGTCCTCGTCTTCTCCAAAAATTCCGATCCTCCTGCAGATCGCCACAGCTGTGGCCTATATGAAAACAAATACACCAGAATGTGATCAAATGGAGAAAAAAAAGGAGATTGTGGTGTAGAATGGAAGAGGAATGATGCTGGGATGGAGTGAGAGAGAGATGACAAGGGGGAGTGGGATTTGGAATGTCTGAATGAATGGAAAGTTATGTAACTTGAACAGAAAAGCAGAGGTGGGGGAAAAACATTTTATCGAAGTCTCAGAGACTAATTAAACTGGGAGAAATTATTACCTTGTTATCTCCTGTAATCATGATAACTTTGATTCCAGCATCTTTACAGAGCGCGATGGATCCCATAACTTCTTTCCTCGGTGGATCCAGCATACCCACGCAGCCAACAAAGGTCATGTCAGTCTGTAAAATAAAAAAAGTGAGGGTTAATGGCATTTTTTTTGCAAAATGTGGTTCACACTTGGTGCTTGATTTTTGTCTGACACCTATAAGGGCAAATAAAATGTACAAGTATATTCAGACTATTGTTGCTTTTTTGCTCATACAGTTCTCGCAGGGGGGAAGACCCATCTCGCAGGGGGGGGAAGAAGAAGGGTTACCCTGGGTACTACAAAACAAGTGCAAATTTTGGTGCAGATTGGGCCAGACCTGTTTTTTTTTCTATGATTTTCAGATCTACACATTATGTACACAGTCATGGCCAAAAATATTGGAACCCTTGCACTTTTTTCAAATAATTCACAATTTTCTCGAAAAATAAGTTGAAATTGACAAAAGAATTTTGTCTCCACAATTATGTATTTCACTGTTAATATTACAGAACCTTTGTTTTTGATTCAGAACTTAATATATCCTTTTAAATCAGAGAATAAAAAGAAATGGCATTGACAAAATTATTGACACCCAAGACTTAATATTTGGTATCACGGCCTTTGGATAAAATAACTGAGGTAAAGTGCTTCCTATAGCCATGGATGAGCTTCCTACACCTCTCTCCTGGCAGTTTGGCCCACTCTTCTTGTGCAAACTGCTCCAGTTCTCCCAGATTTGAAGGGTGCCTTCTCCCATCTGCTGTTTTCAGATCTCCCCACAGGTGTTCAATGGGATTTAGATCTGGACTCATTGCTGGCCACTTCAGAACAGTTAAGCGTTTTGTGTTGAACCATTCCTGGATCCTTTTTGAAATGTGTTTGAGGTCATTGTCCTGCTGTAAGACCCATGAACTTTGACGGAGACCCAGCTTTCTAACACTGGGTTGAACATTGTGCTCCAAAATGCCTTGGTAATCTCCTGATTTCATGATGTCATGCACACATTCAAGGCACTCGGTGCCAGAGGCAGCACAGCAACCCCAAAACATCACTGAACCTTCTCCATGTTTGACTGTCGGGAAGGTGTTCTTTTCTTTTAAGGCTTCATTTTGTTTTCTGTAAACATAGAGATGATATGCTTTACAAAAAGCTCTGATTTGGTCTCATCTGTCCACTGGACATTTGTTTGGGACATTCTCCCAGAAGGATTTTGGCTTGTTCAGGTGTGTTTTGGCAGACTCCAGTCAGGCTTTCTCAGCAGTGGGGTCCTCCTGGGTCTCCTACCATAGAACCCCTTTCATTGAGTTGGCGACGGATGGTGCGAGTTGAAACTGTCGTACCTTGTGTCTGAAGGTCAGCTTGAATTTGTTTGGCAGTTGATCGAGGTGCTTTCTCCACCATTCAAACAATCCTTCGCTGCAATCTGCGATCAAGTTTTCTCTTGCGGCCACGTCCAGGGAGATTGTCTACAGTGCCATGGGCCTTAAACTTCCTGATTACATTGTGTACAATGGACACAGGAACATCAAGGTCTCTCAAGATGGACTTGTAGCCTTGAGATTGTCCATGCTTGGCTACAATCTTGTCTCTGACCTCCTCAGTCAATTCTTTGGTTTTCTTTATTTTCTCCATGCTCATTGTGGTATGCACAGTGACACAAAACAGCAAAATGACATGTTCTCGATTCAAACTGGTTCAATGAGTGATTTTTATATTACAGTGACCTGCAACTCACCACAGGTGAGTTCAATTACAAAGTAAAGGAGAATCACCTTCTTGAAATCTAATTATTTCTAACAACTTCTAAAAGGTGACAATAATATTGTCTGGGCCATTTTAGGATTTCTGTGTGGAATAAGGTAATATTTAATAGTATTTTTCAGCTTTTTTTTGTTTTATGACACTGCAAACCAAATAAATACATTTGTGGATACCAAAAGATTTTTTTAATGTCAACAATTTAATGGAAGAAATGGTGCATTATTTGAAAAAAGTGCAAGGGTTCCAATATTTTTGGCCGTGACTGTACATACATACATGCATGCATGTATATATATATATATATATATATATATATATATATATATATATATATATATATATATAGTCACGTGAAAAAGTAAGTACACCCCATGTAAAGTTTTGACTTTTTCAACATATTTCAACATACAGCTATTTCATCTTCATTTCAACAATATTGATAGATAAAGGTGATATAATATAACAAATATCATGAAACATTTACATTTTGTAGACCTGATTAGCCTGGCGTTGGCTTAGCGGTTAGGGTGCCGGCTTGGGATCCTAGGATCCTGGGTTTGATTCCCGGTCGATCGCTGAATTAACGCCAGGGGGGGTTGACTCAGCCTGTCATCCTTCCGAGGTCGGCAAATTGAGTACCAGCTTGCTGGGATGAATGATCACGGTGTGTACCCCGGTTTAGAATAGGTACACCGTATCCCTGCGCATCATAAGAGCGTGACCAAGGGTTGGCGTCAGGAAGGGCATCCGGCCATAAAAAAATTGCCTCAAACAGGGAACCATGATTGTCATGGGGCCCGCAAGGCTAACCCCCGCTCTAGTGGGGAAAATGGCCTTAAAACGATCATTCATTCATTCATTCATTTACATTTTGTAGACCATTGTATAATTTAAATAAACATAAATGCAAATTTCACATGTGGAAAAAGTAAGTACACCCTTGGCTCCAATCGGTGGTATTGCCCCCTTTGGCAGAAACAACCTCAAGTCGGCGTTCTTTATAACTGTCTACCAGTCTCTGACATCGACTGGGAGAAATTTTTGCCCACTCCTCCATGCAGAATTCTTTCAGCTGTGCGATGTTTGAGGGGTTTCTTGCATGCACAGCTCGTTTCAAATCCCCTCACAACATCTCGATGGGATTTAGATCCGGGCTTTGACTTGGCCATTCCAGAACCCTCCATTTCTTTATTTTCAGCCATTCCTTGGTGGATTTACTGGTATGTTTCGGGTCATTGTCATGTTGCAAGGTCAACCTTCGGTTGAGCTTCAACTCTCTGACAGATAGCCTCACATTATCCTTAAGCACCCTCTGGTACAATGAAGAATTCATAGTGGATTCTATGATGGTGAGCTGCCCAGGCCCTGATGCAGCAAAGCTGCGCCAAACCATGATATTTCCACCACCTATTTTACAGTTGGTATCAGGTTCTTGTGGTCAAATGCTGTCTTTGGTTTTCACCAAACATGTCTTCTGGTACTGTGGCCAAATAGCTCTACCTTTGACTCATCTGTCCAGAGCACATTGTTCCAGAAGTGCTCGTCTTGCCTTGGTGTTCATTGGCAAACTTTAGTCTTGCCCTGATGTTCTTTCTGGAGAACAAAGGCTTCCTCCTGGCACACCTCCCATGTAGATCAAATTTGTGCAGCCTCTTTCTAATGGTAGACTCGTGCACTTTGACATCAACAGTGGCAAGAGCTACCTGTAGGTCCCGTGATAACATTCTAGGGTTCTTAGAGACTTCTTTCAGCATCTTGCGGTCTGCTCTCAGGCTGAACTTGCTGGGGCGGCCTGGCCTGAACAAGTTGGCAGTTGTTTGGAATCTTCTGCACTTGTAGATGATCTTACGGACAGTCGAATGATTGATTTCAAATTGTTTGGAGATCTTTTTAAATCCCTTCCCAGACTCGTAGGCATCTATAACCTTCTTTCTGAAGGCCTCAGAGAGCTCTTTTGATCTCGGCATGATGACGCACACTTCAACAACAAAGAGCAAACCAAACTAAATGTCTGAGGTTTAAATAAGACAGGTTCCTCCAAGATCCTCTCTAACGATGTTCTAATCATTTGCACCTGAGCTGGTGCACCTGATTCTAAGTTTTAGGTATTTGAAGTAGTGATAAATGTAGGGGTGTACTTACTTTTTCAACATGCGAAATTTGCATTTATGTTTATTTAAATTATACAATGGACTACAAAATGTAAATGTTTCATGATATTTGTTATATTATATCACCCTTATCTATCAATATTGTTGAAATGAAGATCAAATAGCTGTATGTTGAAATATGTTTAAAAAAGTCAAAAGTTTACATGGGGTGTACTTACTTTTTCATGTGACTGTATATATATATATATATATATATATATATATATATATATATATATATATATATATATATATATATATATATATATATATATATAGACATATGTACGTACATACGTACATACATACGTACATATATACATACGTACATATATACATACAAGGGTGAGTATACATATATACATACATATATAACATACATACATATGTGCATACATGCATACGTCCTCGCATATGTACATACACATATACATACAATACCTACATGCATACATATGTACATATATACATACATACATACAAACATGCATACGTGCATACATGCAAAAGTACTCACATACAGTGCATTCAGAAAGTATTCAGACCCCTTCACTTTTTCACATTTTGTTATGTTGCAGCCTTATGCTGAAATCGTTTAAATTCATTTTTTCCCTCATCAATCTACACTCAATACCCAATAATGACAAAGAGAAAACAGGATTTTAGAAAGTTTTGCAGATTTATTAAAAAGAAAAAACTGAAATATCACATTGACATAAGTATTCAGACCCTTCACTCAGTAATTAGTTGAAGCACCTTGAGCGGTGCCTGATTTCCCCCAGACATGACGCTTAGAATTGAGGCGAAACAGTTCAAACTTGGTTTCATCAGATCACAGAATCTTGTTTCTCACAGTCTGAGAGTCCTTTAGGTGCTTTTTTGCAAACTCCAAGCGGGCTTTCATGTGTCTTTCACTGAGGAGAGGCTTCCGTCTGGCCACTCTGCCATAAAGCCCAGATTGGTGGAGTGTTGCAGTGATGGTTGTCCTTCTGGAAGTTTCTCCCATCTCCACACAGGATCTCTGGAGCTCAGCCAGAGTGACCATCGGGTTCTTGGTCACCTCTCTTCCCAAGGCCCTTCTCCCCCGATTGCTCAGTTTGGCCGGGCGGCCATTCTTGGAAGAGTCCTGGTTGTTCCAAACTTCTTCCATTTAAGAATTATGGAGGCCACTGGGCTCTTGGGAACCTTCAAGGCAGCAGAGATTTTTTTTGTAGGCTTCTCCAGATCTGTGCCTCAACACAATCCTGTCTCTGAGCTCTGCAGGCAGTTCCTTCGACCTCATGGCTTGGTTTTTCCTCTGATATGCATTGTCAGCTGTGAGACCTTATATAGACAGGTGTGTGCCTTTGCAAATCATGTCCATTCAATTGAATTTACCACAGGTGGACTCTAATCAAGGTGTAGAAACATCTCAAAGATGATCAAGAGAAATGGGAGGCACCTGAGCTAAATTTCAAGTGTCATAGCAAAGGGTCTGAATACTTATGTCAATGTGATATTTCAGTTTTTTGTTTTTAATAAATTTGCAAAACTTTCTAAAATCCTGTTTTCTCTTTGTCATTATGGGGTATTGAGTGTAGATTGATGAGGGAAAACATGAATTTAAACGATTTCAGCATAAGGCTGCAACATAACAAAATGGGAAAAAAGTGAAGGGGTTTGAATACTTTCTGAATGCACTGTACATACAAAAACTACATACATACATTCATACGTACACACATGCACGCACACATTTATACAATGCAGAGAATTGCTTTATTTAATGTAGAGTCGAGAGAAAAATGCATCATTGTGAGCACAAGAGGTAAAATGCTCCAAATTGATGTTTCAAGTTATTTCCATTCCCATATTCCTCTGTACAAGGGAAAGTAAAAATAATTAATAACTTGCATATGTAATGATACAGAGCATAAGGGCATTTCCAAAAAGCTAAAACTTGTAGGGGAAATGCTTGAAACAACAACCTATCAACTACCAGGCAAGAACTATGAGCAAATGATTATGAGCAAAGGTAAACACGAGAATGGACAAAATGCTGTACTGAAATACGTACCGGAATTATTTTGACACCATCAGGATAATATTTTGTACGATAAACATACATATTGGGAAATGAGAAAGTTGTAAGAATATTTAAAGTTGTTCATGGACGACTGGGCTTTCACTGCTTTCTCAATTGTGTGCCAAAGACGAGGAACATAGTATCTCATTGGATTCATGGAGGATGACATGCGAGTGGAGGGGAAGAATCAATTGTTGCAGGATCTGGTATGATAAGTGTATGCCATGTATTGCGATGAAAGTAAGAAGAACTAGAGCGAAGTCGATGGCGCACCATCAAAAATCCCCATGCTTCCCACATAAAGCAAAGTTAAAAGTTGGCAAAAAGTTCCACCAGGTATGACCCAATGTCAAATTTTGAATTTATTGTTTTTTTCCCGTTTTGACCCCTGTGACGTTGTCGTCACCCCCTGGGGAATGAACCGGACATCATATCAAATAAATCCGAAAAATGGCAGTGGGACAATCAGTCACATGGCTTGAGAAGAAAACATGAGGGCAATACCCCGAGCGCTCACCTGGTAGAATAAACGGTATACTGCACCGACTAAGGGTATTTTATACCAATATCAATGGTTGCTAGAAGACAGGGCAGCATGTAGAATCATACCAACATAGTCATAAAACTTTAAACAAAGAAAAAAATACCTATTTTGGGGAACCCCCACCCCATCCACCCCCCCCCCCCCCCACAACCCCATACACCTACTAAGACTCCAATTTTTCTGATGCCTCAAACAAACATTGGTACATAATGGGTGATTATATCATCGAAATTGCGTGTGTAGTTTCTGAGAAGAATGCAAATACCTATTTTGGGGAACCCCCAAAATGTAGGCTTGCCCAAAGGAAAAAGCAAATTCATATTTGGGGGAGGGGGGGGGGGGGTGTCAAACCTGGATCCACTTAGACCCCCTTAACCCACTATTTTTAAAATGCCGTGAACAAACTTTAGTCACAACACAACAAATATCATTTGTGCCAAATTTGGTCGCAATCCCATCAGCGGTTTCGGAGAAGAAGTTTCAAGTATTTACGGACTGACTGACGGATGGATGGACGGACGGACGGACAACGCGCCATCGCATAAACTCCCCTGAACTTCGTTCCAGGTGAGCTAACCAGGTGAGCTGAAAATCATTACATATTTCATATTGCATTTTTATAAAGTTTCATTAAAAGGGTTTTTTAATGTGCCTGTAATTACATTTTTCGGAATTTGACCCTGCTCCGGGGGGCGAGGCCAAAAATTATTCTGCTCTTGCATCTTCGTGCCATGTGGTGATAATTATAACTACTAAGTTTGATGAATTTCTGCCGAACCGTTTCGGAGGAGATAGTGTGACAGACAGACAGAGGGAGACGATTACAATATCACCCGTTTTTTTTAATGGCGTAGCCCATAGGGCCGTTTCGGAGGAGATAGTGTGACAGACAGACAGAGGGAGACGATTACAATATCACCCGTTTTTTTTATGGCGTAGCCCATAGGGCTACGCTGTCTGGAGCCCACAAACGGTGTCCCCACAAACGGTGTCCACACAAACGGTGTCCCCACAAACGTCCACCAATCAGAGCTGAGGATCTGGTCACATGACAGGGGGACAGCGTTTAGTAATCATTACAGTTGCATATTTTACTGAAGGTGAAATATAATAACCTTCTGTGTGACGTTTTGGGAGCCCAGCAGGTGGCATAAGGTAGGTAGGAAGTTTCAGAAATTCCATGATATAATTATGATTTTGAAATGCGATCGACACAGACCTTGCTCCCGAATCCGGAAGTGAACAGATGACGACGGTTCGTTGGTTTGATAATATCTCAATACAATCGTGGTTTAACATTATATTTTGATATATTAATATTGTAGTATTTATTTGTGATTGCAATGATGAATGTTGCTGTTTGGAATGAAAATATAGAGAACGTGCTGTCAATACCTGACGCTCGACTGAAGGTGGCACAGGAATGTGGAATTTATTGGTTCATCGTTTGCCATTCGCCGTTTTTTTTAACTAAGTCATTCACGAACCGGCTGTTCATGCCTGAAGTCAAAAAAAAATTAATACTCACATTATTTGCTAACTGCTGATGGTATCCCCACCCAGATCATACTATCCTCTTCAACTAAAGTATCAAACAAGCCCGACTACGCCGTTGTTAGACTATCGGTCTTGTTTCATAAAGCGTGGGGGTAAAAGTGCGAGGAAGAAGATTACGGACATACTGTACTTATACGTGAATATCCCTGTTTGTGCAATTTGTCAATATCATTAAAAAGAGTCAGTGTTACGTCTAGCGAAAAGAGGTGCGGTGTGGTCTCAAGTACAAATCATCACAGCTCTTTTATTATTATTCTTTTTTTTGAGCAACAATGAGTGAATGAAGCTTATTGTTGCTGGTGCGGACCCATACAATATTCAAATAAATGAGTAAACGTAAAACTGGAGTATTGTAAAGAGAAATTCAAGTGGTTGATGGAAAAAATGAACGTAAAACGTTACACGAAACAGGTTTTGTCAGCTTTTAATCATTTTAAGTTGAAAGTACGAGAGAAGAGACGTAGGTCATTCAAAATGACCTGCAACCAGTGAGGGGATCAAGAGTCGACCACAAAGAGTGGACTGGCACCACATGTACGAGTCGAACAAAGCAGGTGGAGGCAGGAACATTCTCCCACCGGTAACCAGCCACCTGTGTTTTTGCCGAAAATCGCACAGCAAAGTGGCAGTTGAGACTAGTTTGACGTCATGAAGACGAGAATTCAAATGTCTTGTACTGTTGCTTTCAGCTATATTTATTTACTTGGCAGAAAATAAACATTTTGGACTATTATTGAGCAATAGAGGCCGAAAAACAGAAGAAAGAGGGTAAACACCTATCGTATAACTCTCGGACTAGTCAGGTCACCTTGGACAACCCCTTGACCCACCTTGATATTTCCTTCTTTTTTTTTTTCTTTTTTTTTTTCAAACCAAAGTACATTGATGCATGTATTGTAACCCATTATGACGTGTAGTCACACCATTTTGAGCTGTGCAATGACCAAGTCTCGTACCTCATACTGGGCGAACTTTGTGGAATCCTCCAGGTTCATGTCTTCCCTCTTGGGTGGATTGTCACAAGTGGCCAGTGCAATGCAGCGCAATGTGTCTTTCCCTGTTCCGTACTCTCTGATCACATTCAGGATCTTGTCCTTCACGGGTCCGGTCAGGGGCACCCGAGTGGTCCCCACACGTACGTGGTTGCAGCGATCAATGACACCCTCTGGTGCACCCTGGTATTAAGAAATGTCATGGGTTAGGATTGTGGTTGTTGTGGTTATTCTGTGGGTAAAAATATTTGGTCAAACATTTTATCACAAGGAACTGAGTCATATTTTTGGTTGACTTCAAATGTTGCCCTATTTTGTGTACTATTTAAACATAAGGGGTGTTGCAAAACATGTTACCTTTTTTCCCCCCGAGAACCCGTTACGGTTGTGCACGCATTCGGGGAAAAAAAAGGTAAAATGTTTTGCAACACCCCTTATTACCCCAAATGCCATAACTTTTTTTATTTTAAACAGTTTTCCTTTTGTGAACCAGGATATTGCTTATAAAAGTGATGCAAATTATAACTAGAACGGCACTCAGTCGAGAGCATACCTCCCTCCGCCAGGTGAGCAGTTTACGTTTTGTATCCCAGAGTAGACCAGAAAATCACAATACAGAATCGCATTTAATCAAAATCATCCGTCCACAACTTTTTGAGATTTCCTGCTATATGTTGGTTTTAACCCCATCACTCAATGGTGAAGATTCACTTAAAAAATTAAATAATTCTCATATCCAAATCCATATTCAGATCTTCACCAAAATCGAATGGATTCGATCTTGTCAGACACCTAACATCTCCACCAAGTTTGGTCCAAATCCGTTCACAACTTTTTGAGATATCCTGCTATGTATCATTTTTGGCCCTATCTCCCAATGGTGAAGAAGAATCACTTTAAAAATTCTAGTAGCCAGATCCGAATCCGTCCACAACTTTTTGAGATATCCTGCTGTATGTTGGTTTTAGCCCCATCACTCAATGGTGAAGAATCACTTAAAAAATTAAATAACTCTCATATCCAAATCCATATTCAGATCTTCACCAAAATCGGATGGATTCGATCTTGTCAGACACCCAACCGGTCCACCAAGTTTGGTACAAATCCGTCCACAACTTTTTGAGATATCCTGCTATGTATCGTTTTTGGCCCAATCTCCCAATGGTGAAGAAGAATCACTAAAAAAATTCTAGTAGCCGGATCCGAATCCGTCCACAACTTTTTGAGATATCTTGTTCACAAACAAACAAACAGACAGGGGTGAAAACACAACCTCCATCCACCTTTGGTGGCGGAGGTAATAAAAAAAAACAATACCTTAACAAACATTTTGGGACCGACAGCTGCCCTTGTTGGCTTGGTTGGGGTGCAGTAAACAGACATTGACTTCCTGTCTCGAGAGAACTCCAAAGTGAATTCCTTCTTCATCAGTTGTTTTATTACCTGGGGTGACGGATAGACAGGTGGAAACAGAAACAGACGGATCAAAGCAGAGACAATAGATTGAATGATGGACAATTGTTCTGTAATTTCCGAGTATAAACATCCTCGTATCAAACCAGGACTCACGTTGTTGCAGACGCTCGCCCTTTCAACTTTGCTGAGTCCATGCGTTGGAGTATCGAAAACATTCATCTTTTCCACCTGGCATGTCAGCGCCGTCTCCGTTGCTTCTCCAACTTTCTCATACACACCTTTGGCCTGAAATTACAGAAAACATTCATCGCCCGTTCATACCGAGTCTAACGCTGTAGTTAACAGAACAAAACCAACATGGCGGCGTAAAACCAACATGGCGGCGTAAAACCAACATGGCGGCGTAAAACCAACATGGCGGCGTGTGACACCGAGGAGGAAGCAGATCACAACAGAAGGGGCAAGAAAGAGAAAATGAGGAGAATCTTTCGAACGGGAAGTCGTACCTCATTGAAATCCAGAGATGAATCGTTGCAGAGGGAACAAATGGTGGCCAGTTCAACCAGGCCATCATATTGACCACACCGACATGGCTTCTCGTTGAACAATCTGATGGAGGACAGGAAGTGCAGAGAGAATGCGAACACTGCTTTTTGCATGTGAGTAACATAGAAGAAGGAGTGAAGGGGAAGTTTAACAAATGAGAAAGAGTCAATTTGAAGGATACGTGATGGTGAAGCAAGACAAAGGGTACAAGATAAAGTCTATTGGATTATTGAAATAAATGTATAAACACGAGGTAGATCAAAATGTCTGTCGACTTACACCTCGCCTTCTGGTGCATAGGTGGAGCCCGTGATGTGGAACTCATTGAGAGAGCAGTGATCTCCATCAATCTTGTCTACGATGAACATCTAAGAAGAACAACAGTGGATTTCATCCCTGTCCGTCTCCTGTTGTCTTCCCATGTCCTTCATGGATATCTCCTCCCGTCGCTCCATAAATCACAACCAGACATCTATTTGTCTTTAATTTATTTTTTGTCAGTTAGGGAGAGCACGTGATCAGTGTTATATCATACATTCAAAAACCCCAAAAAGTCTCCAGGTCTTTCTCCAACTCACCCGACACACGGACATCTGGTTGGTGGTCAGTGTCCCGGTCTTGTCTGAGCAGATGACAGATGTGCAACCCAGTGTCTCGACGGATGGCAAGCTACGGACGATGGCATTCTTTTTGGCCATTCTCCTGGTGCCCAATGCAAGACAGGTGGTTATCACAGCTGGCAGGCCCTCGGGAATGGCTGCCACTGCTAGAGCTACGGCGATCTTGAAATAGTAGACCGCTCCGCGGATCCAGGAGCCACCATGCACCGGATCATTGAAGTGGCCAATGTTAATCAGCCACACAGCAATGCAGATAAGGGTGATAACCTGGTCAGGTTTGGGAGGCAATGAGAAAGCAATAAGCATACCGAAGTGATTTATATGATTGATGCTGAGGGCAATGAGGACTTGGACGTGCCCTTACCTTGGACAATTGCTCACCAAACTCATCCAACGTCTGCTGCAGAGGGGTTTTTTCCTGCTCTGTCGATACCATCTCGTCTCTGATCTTACCAATTTCAGTGGAAACAGCTGTAGCAATCACCACACCAATGGCCTTGCCCGAGGCTATGTTTGTACCCTGTTGGAAGATAGGGCCAAAGTGAAAGAGCAGCGGAAAGTTAAAGTGACATGAAGAGTCGTTTGTATGAAATTGTTCCGATAGACCTGCGAAGCAAGATCGATATTTAAAAAAAATAAAAATAAAAAAAATAAATATATATATATATATATATACATACATATATATATATATATATATATATATATATATATATATATATATATATATATATATATATATATATATATATATATTTCTATATATACATATATATATATAATATATATATATATATATATATATATACTGAAACGCAAAAGAAACTTACCACCTTTGAAACCTTTAAATATCAACAATAACACTGCGTGTAATAAATGTGTGAACTTATTTGTGGACAATAGTGTCCTCACTGTCAGACAAAACGGTCACGGATGGTCACTTGAACCTTCAATGGTCACTTCATAGCACAGCTGTTGAACAGCCGTTTTGACCGTCAGTGATTAGCCAAGGGGTACAGGATGATTTTAATGAGCTGCACGTGATGTCTTGATATTGGCTTTAAAAAGGCCAGTGCAAAATGGGCATTTCAATCAACATGCCACGATTGTCAAGGGTTCAACGGCAGCGTGCCCTGGGCATGCTGCAAGGCGGACTGAGCTACTGTACAAACCAACAATTGCTAATTGAAACATTGACATTTTATTGATGACATGTCAAGTTTTTGACCAAGATACACCATCTCATCAGTTTGTTCTACAGTACAGAACAGCACAGGGTGCAATGTCAGTCCCCTTTCAATAGCGTGTGTGGCAGGTAGCTCAGTCCGCCTTGCAGCATGCCCAGGGCACGCTGCCGTTGATCCCTTGACAATCGTGGCATGTTGATTGAAATGCCCATTTTGCACTGGCCTTTTTAAAGCCAATATCAAGACATCACGTGCAGCTCATTAAAATCATCCCGTACCCCTTGGCTAATCACTGACGGTCAAAACGGCTGTTCAGCAGCTGTGCTATGAAGTGACCATTGAAGGTTCAAGTGACCATCCGTGACCGTTTTGTCTGACAGTGAGGACACTATTGTCCACAAATAAGTTCACACATTTACTACACGCAGTGTTATTGTTGATATTTAAAGGTTTCAAAGGTGGTAAGTTTCTTTTGCGTTTCAGTATATATATATATATATATATATATATATATATTATTTAATCTTTTTATTTTTGAAAAATATAGTTTTGTAGAAAATATAATATAGAAAAATATAGTCAATTTTTGGAAAAATTTGGCTGGCTCAACAGCGCAGTGGGCTGTTAACGTGTTATCAACAGAGGTCCGTGCTTCGAGCCCCGAATTGTCAGAATTTTTTCACACTTAGCCCCTCACAGGAATTTGATTCCTGTTAATAAAAATTGTAGATGAATTAATCTTCAATGCATTTCTGCTTATACACATACATACGCATACATAGTCATGTGAAAAAATAAGTACACCCCATGTAAAGTTTTGACTTTTTCAACATACAGCTATTTGATCTTCATTTCAACAATATTGACAGAAAAAGGTGATATAATATAACAAATATCATGAAACATTTACATTTTGTAGTCCATTGTATAATTTAAATAAACATAAATGCAAATTTCGCATGTGGAAAAAGTAAGTACACCCTTGGCTCTAATAGGTGGTATTGCCCCCTTTGGCAGAAACAACCTCAAGTAGGCATTTCTTATAACTGTCTACCAGTCTCTGACATCGACTGGGAGAAATGTTTGCCCACTCCTCCATGCAGAATTCTTTCAGCTGTGCAATGTTTGAGGGGTTTCTTGCATGCACAGCTCGTTTCAAATCCCCCCACAACATGTCAATGGGATTTAGATCCGGGCTTTGTCTTGGCCATTCCAGAACCCTCCATTTCTTTATTTTCAGCCATTCCTTGGTGGATGTACTGGTATGTTTAGGGTCATTGTCATGTTGCAAGGTCCACCTTCGGTTGAGCTTCAACTTTCCGACAGATGGCCTCACATTATCCTCAAGCACCCTCTGGTACAACGAAGAATTCATAGTGGATTCTATGATGGTGAGCTGCCCAGGCCCTGATGCAGCAAAGCTGCCCCAAACCATAATATTTCCACCACCATGCTTTACAGTTGGTATCAGGTTCTTGTGGTCAAATGCTGTCTTTGGTTTTCGACAAACATGTCTTCTGGTGCTGTGGCCAAATAGCTCTACCTTTGACTCATCTGTCCAGAGCACATTGTTCCAGAAGTGCTGGTCTTTGCCGAGGTGTTCATTGGCAAACTTTAGTCTTGCCCTGATGTTCTTTCTGGACAGCAAAGGTTTCCTCCTGGCACACCTCCCATGTAGATCAAATTTGTGCAGCCTCTTTCTAATGGTAGACTTGTGCTCTTTGATATCAACAGTGGCAAGAGCTACCTGTAGGTCCCGTGATGACATTCTGGGGTTCTTATAAACTTCTTTCAGCATCCTGCAGTCTGCTCTCGGGCTGAACTTGCTGGGGCGGCCTGGCCTGAACAAGTTGGCAGTTGCTTGGAATCTTCTCCACTTGTAGATGATCCTCCGGACAGTCGAATGATTGATTTCAAATTGTTTGGAGATCTTTTTAAATCCCATCCCAAACTCGTAGGCATCTATAACCTTCTTTCTGAAGGCCTCAGTGAGCTCTTTTGATCTAGGCATGGTGACGCCGCACACTTCAACAACAAAGAGCAAACCAAACTAAATGTCTGAGGTCTAAATAAGACAGGTTCCTCCAAGATCCTCTCTAACGATGTTCTAATCATTTGCACCTGAGCTGGTGCACCTGATTCTAATTTTAGGTATTTGAAGTAGTGATAAATGTTAGGTTGGACTTACTTTTTCACGTGACTGTATACCTACGCTAACATTCGGGGTCTGCCGAGCAGGCACATAAGACATCGGCCATTATAAATCTCGTTCTGAGGAGATTGCGGCTGGCTCAATAGCGCAGTGGGCTGTTGACGCGTTATCAACGGAGGTCCGTGGTTCGAGCCCCGCATTGAGTCGGAATTTTTTCACACTTAGCCCCTCGCAGGAATTTGATTCCTGTTAATATATATATATATATATATATATATATATATATATATATATATATATATATATATATATATATATATATATATATATATATATGTCAGGTCGTAGATTTGTTATTCCAATCTGGCCCCGCGGCTGGCATCAGTGCGGTATGTACCCCGGCCAACAATAAGTCGACCAGGGCCTCCCAATCGGCGAGGGTCTGGGCCGCGGTTTGGGCCGGGGGCGGCGCTACATTTGGCCAGCGTGCGTGTACTTTGGCCTGGTCCCACACCCGCGCGGGCAATACAGCCTTCCCCATGTGGCAGACGTCCCGCCAATCTGCGCCTGTATTTTGTATCCACAACCGCATAAATTCCGGTATCTGACCGGGATGTTCAGCCAGCAGGGTTCTCACCCGCTCCTGCATAGACGCCAAATCTGATTCTCTCCAGGGTATCCTGATGTTAATGGGTGCCCCCCTGTTCAGTCCTATTGTTTTTAAAGGACACATCCCGATTGCAGGTGGTGGGTTCTCTGATTCCGTGCATTCTTCCAATGAGGGGTACAGTTCTCCTGGCCCTTCTGGGGCCGCGAACCCGCTGTCCATCCCATTAATTTCTGGTCCTCTAAATGGATTGCCCGGGCTAAGGTGAACCTGAGGGGCGGCTGGTCTAGTTTTCTGGGGGTCTAACCCCTGGGGGAACAGGGGCGGGGGTGGGAGAGGTGGCGCCTGTAGCCCTGGGACAGGGCTCAGGGCTTGGGGGGGTAGAGGCATGGTGGCTACCTCCCCTGTCGCGGGGTCTTGGTCCGGATTATGGACGAGCGGCATTAGCCGCTGATTTGCTTGCTTAACTACCTCCTTAATTGTTTTGTCCTGACCCTTGTCTGCTTGTTTCTTTTGGCCCTGAAGCTTCAGTACTTCCCCTGCCAAGCTAGCCTGTCTTGAGGCTGCCAGTCGCTTCATTCCTTCCTTTTCCCACCAGCCATACACTTTCCAGTAATCGGGTGGGAAGTGTTTCCTTTCCCTTTCTAGCTTATCCAAAGCTCCGTACAACACTTCCAACTTGTCAAGTGCAAACGATCCCTCCTCTGGCCAGGGATTATTTAAATCTTTAGTTAACACAGCCCAGTCCTTTACTGGTCTTACCGCGGCAAAATGATGCCTCTTAAACATGAAAGATGCCGGGGTTCCCTTAAGGGGTTCCCTTTCTTTCATTAGCTTGCTTCCCATCTTATTGCTCTGGGCTGATCCTTCCTGGAAAGTTCTCGGCCACCTGGTTCAACCTTTACGGCTGTCCGACCTCACTTTTCCCCTTTCCCTTGTTAACTATAACGTTACCCCTATCGAACGTTATCTTTACTGATATCCTGCGCAAATCCTATCCTTTAACGTTATTCTTACTCTTAATGTTTTATCCTGGTGATTTTAACAAAGCCACGTCATTCTGAGGCCTAAAATGAGCCTTTACTTACAATTTCTGTTCGAGTGCAGGCAGCGCGGAAGACAGGGAGACTGAACCGCTCGAGGGAGGAAGGTACGAATTTGGAATAATAGCCCTCTGATATAAAACAACTCTCACCTTTAATCAAATCAGCGTGCCGGCGCCGGCCTCAGGCAGCCTTCCTCCTGTCCCTCGGGCTCCGTTTCCCGTCGTCCGGTGCTGCACCCCACTCCTGGTACCAAATGTGAAGAAGCGGCTCTTCGTTTGCAAAGGAAGTCCACAAACAGTTTGAAAATGACGCAGCTTTATTAAAAACCAACTTATACAGATCCGGAAGAAGGCGAACATCGACAGCACGACTCGCCCTTGTGCCACGTTCAGACCTTCCCGAAGCACATTGATTCGCAGTCCGTATAAATAGGGACAAGTTTATCAGAAAATCTCCGAGAGAACAAAGCGACTGGCCTTATCTAGCCTCGAAAAAGCACACGTATACAATTGTCCAGCACGACCGAAGCGAGCCTTTCCTCATTTTAAACTAAAACGAAGTATCTCAAGAGACAACGTGCCACATCGGGCTTTATTGAAAGACAATCGTGTAATGCGGGTATCTCCCAAGGGCATGACCGTTGATTAACTTCGAAGATCTGCAAGGACTGCGTCTGCAAAGGGTGGGGGGAGCAAGTTCCGCAGGGGAGGTTGCTGGCCCCCTGGCGGGGCAGAACCTCATCTGGACCAGACGTCTTCGTTGTGGATCCGAAACGTTAATGGACTTTCATGTTCTGAGCCCTCAGGTTCCAAGCACGCACCACACCCGCATTCCCCAAATGCACGGGCGAGGCGCTATGGGCGCACGGTATGCCCTTGGGAGATACCCGCATTACACGATTGTCTTTCAATAAAGCCCGATGTGGCACGTTGTCTCTTGAGATACTTTGTCTCGACGAGACAAGAGGAAGGAATGTCAGGTCGTAGATTTGTTATTGCCTAAAGTTCAGTTATAGACGTTGGTTGCGAATGTGTTATGATTTAAATGTTGTTTAAAAATGCTATTTTCATAAAGTTAATAAAAGGTTTTTGCTTCGTTTTAGTTTAAAATGAGGAAAGGCTCGCTTCGGTCGTGCTGGACAATTGTATACGTGTGCTTTTTCGAGGCTAGATAAGGCCAGTCGCTTTGTTCTCTCGGAGATTTTCTGATAAACTTGTCCCTATTTATACGGACTGCGAATCAATGTGCTTCGGGAAGGTCTGAACGTGGCACAAGGGCGAGTCGTGCTGTCGATGTTCGCCTTCTTCCGGATCTGTATAAGTTGGTTTTTAATAAAGCTGCGTCATTTTCAAACTGTTTGTGGACTTCCTTTGCAAACGAAGAGCCGCTTCTTCACATATATATATATATATATATATATATATATATATATATATATATATATATATATATATATATATATATATACACATATATATATATATATATATATATATATATATATATATATATATACAGTGGATTCAGAAAGTATTCAGACCCCTTCACTTTTTTCACATTTTGTTATGTTGCAGCCTTATGCTGAAATCGTTTAAATTCATTTTTTCCCTCCTCAATCTACACTCCATAATGACAAAGAGAAAACAGGATTTTAGAAAGTTTTGCAAATTTATTAAAAAGAAAAAACTGAAATATCACATTGACATAAGTATTCAGACCCTTTGCTATGACACTTGAAATTTAGGTCAGGTGCCTCCCATTTCTCTTGATCATCTTTGAGATGTTTCTACACCTTGAGTGGAGTCCACCTGTGGTAAATTCAATTGATTGGACATGATTTGGAAAGGCAAACACCTGTCTATATAAGGTCTCACAGCTGACAATGCATATCAGAGCAAAAACCAAGCCATGAGGTTGAAGGAACTGCCTGCAGAGCTCAGAGACAGGATTGTGTCGAGGCACAGATCTGCGGAAGCCTCCAAAAAAAATTCTGCTGCATTGAAGGTTCCCAAAAGCACAGTGGCCTCCATAATTCTTAAATGGAAGAATTTTGGAACAACCAGGACTCTTCCTAGAGCTGGCCGCCTGGCCAACCTGAACAATCGGGGGAGAAGGGCCTTGGTAAGGGAGGTGACCAATAACCCGATGGTCACTCTGGCTGAGCTCCAGAGATCCTGTGTGGAGATGGGAGAAACTTCCAGAAGGACAACCATCAATGCAACACTCCACCGATCTGGGCTTTATGGCAGAGTGGCCAGACGGAAGCCTCTCCTCAGTGAAAGAAACATGAAAGCCCACTTGGAGTTTTTAAAAAGGCACCGAAAGGACTCTCAGACTGTGAGAAACAAGATTCTGTGGGCTTTCATGTATCCTTCACTGAGGAGAGGCTTCCATCTGGCCACTCTGCCATAAAGCCCAGATCGGTGGAGTGTTGCAGTGATGGTTGTCCTTCTGGAAGTTTCTCCCATCTCCACACAGGATCTCTGGAGCTCAGCCAGAGTGACCATCGGGTTCTTGGTCACCTCTCTTACCGAGGCCCTTCTCACCCGATTGCTCAGTTTAGCCGGGCGGCCAGCTCCAGGAAGAGTCCTGGTTGTTCCAAACTTCTTCCATTTAAGAATTTTGGAGGCCAATATGCTCTTGGGAACCTTCAATGCAGCAGAATTTTTTTTGGAGGCTTCCGCAGATCTGTGCCTCGACACAATCCTGTCTCTGAGCTCTGCAGGCAGTTCCTTCAACCTCATGGCTTGGTTTTTGCTCTGATATGCCTTGTCAGCTGTGAGACCTTATATAGACAGGTGTTTGCCTTTCCAAATCATGTCCAATCAATTGAATTTACCACAGGTGGACTCCACTCAAGGTGTAGAAACATCTCAAAGATGTCCAAGAGAAATGGGAAGCACCTGAGCTAAATTTCAAGTGTCATAGCAAAGGGTCTGAATGCTTATGTCAATGTGATATTTCAGTTTTTTCTTTTTAATAAATTTGCAAAACTTTCTAAAATCCTGTTTTCTCTTTGTCATTATGGGCTATTGAGTGTAGTTTGATGAGGGAAAAAATTGAATTTAAACGATTTCAGCATAAGGCTGCAACATAACAAAATGTGAAAAAAGTGAAGGGGTCTGAATACTTTCTGAATGCAATGTAGATGTATATATATATATATATATAAATAATACCAATTTATACCAAACAGTTTTATACCAAACAGGCAAGAGCAGACCATGTCTCAAGCAACGTTTCATCCGCTAACCCAATAGACTTCCTCAGTCCCAAAGACCCCAGGCACCATCACCTTGACCACAGGACCCCAGGCAGCTCACCAAACTCATCCATTTTCTGCTGTAAAGGGTTTTTTGTTATTGCTTAACAGCTCTGGGTTCAGGAGCCAGTTCTGTTTGATTTGCTCAACCCACACCCGGAAGTGGCTGCGTGCGAATAAAAGCAGGCACATGCTGATACCATGGCCATTGGCCATGGGTGTGTTCCATTACCAATCAGCTTGTAGAACACTTGCCAAGTGGCCTGAGCACTCAAGCAAGCACTTCCTTGAAATGGTTGATAAGGAACGGCCGACTTAGCAAGCGATAGCAACCTTATTAACCTGCACTTGCGAAGCAAAAAACGCGGTTAAGCAGTTGGTAAGTGCGTACGTACGTATGTTGTACGTGTCAACCTTTCGTCCGATTGACATGAAATTTTCGCAATATTATGCTTCCACTCGTGCATAATTTTAGTGATATTTATGACGTCATAGATCACGTGGTACGGGCGCCATTTTGTTTCAATTCATTCATTCATTTTTTCGGCAACCGTTTCTGTTGACGGCGCGTTGTTGACGGCGCGTTCTGTTGACAGGAAACAATATCTCACCATTCTCAAGACCGAACTCTCTTATCTGTCTCCCTCTTCCAAATCCTGGTGGCGTCTGGTCAAATCTGTTTCTGGTGTTTGTTCCCCCTCCATCCCCTCCCTCACCTCAAACGGCTTAACGGCTGACTCCGCACGTGAAAAAGCTGAATGCCTCAACTCTGTGTTTGCCTCTAAATCTTGTGTCCCAAACCCATCCCTCTCTGTACCCACCGTACCCAGTCGTACCCAGCTGCTCCTGGACTCTGTGTCCTTTCCTCCTGACAAGGTGGAAAAGTTTCTGTCAACCCTCGACTCTGATTCTGCAACTGGTCCTGACGGCATCAGCCCACGGGTCCTAAAATCATGTTCTTCTGCTCTTTCACTCCCTCTTTCTGTTCTCTTCACCCTCTCTTTTGCTCAAGGTCATCTGCCATCTGCTTGGAAATCAGCCAACATCACCGGTTTGCACAAAAAAGGTGCAAAAACAGATCCCAGCAACTACAGACCAATCAGCCTTCTCCCAATTATCAGGAAAGTCATGGAATCCATCATTGCTTCAGATATTAAATCTTTCCTCTTCTCCAATGGCTTGATCTCTGATCATCA
>NC_136263.1:42400852-42590852 GCF_964187855.1 Myxine glutinosa | reverse complement strand
GCGCTCATTGAAAGCTGGAGAACTGCACATATATTTGGATATATATATATATATATATATATATATATACACTATATATATATATACACTATATATATATATATATATATATATATATATATATATATATATATATATATATATATATATATATATATATATATATAGGCCTCACTTGCTTTGATGAATTTGAATAATTATAATAATAATAATAATAATGTTTGAATCAATTGCTTTATCTCTCGATTTATGTGATGAAGAAATTTACCGAAAACAGCATGTTTTTCTTGTCCTGGTTAACAGCTCGTGGATCGGGGACGGCCTCTGTGTGTTTGATGATGGACACAGACTCTCCTAGGGTCGGGCGAGAGAGACAGGTAAATATGATCGCACACACATGCAGAGAAACTGTGGTTTCGTGTACCTTTTCAGAAGGACACGACCAATTTCAAACATAAAGTGCACTGTTTGTGGAGTTGTTAGGAAATGTATTCTGCTTCCTGCAAATTTCTCTGAGGATGATGTATTACTTTTGCTGAAGAAGAGGAAGAAGAAGAATAAAATATGTTAAATATTTCGAAAGATCTTTTTGATAACGTGATAAAAGAAGGATAAAGTATTTTAAAAATGGATATCGTAAATACATTGAAGGCTTGAAATACTTGGATCCCTCCTTCGTATTGCGGTGTTGTTTTCAAATGCTTGACATCATGTGCATTTCAACTAAGCATGAATAAGACATGGCTGCCTTCCTCAAACACCTATGAAAATCACTGAAGCAGTAATTGCTTTTGAATGGTGCATTTTTTTTTTAATGAATAAACACAAATATTTAGTACATCGATTGAAAGTGAATGCATTATAGCGTTTGGGAATTTTTCAATATGCACCCTGTGTTTCTCCAAGAGCATTTTAATTTACTCTTCTTCTTCTTCAAAGGCCACAATTATTCCCACGTGACCAGGGAAAGCTTAGCTCAAGTCTTTCACGAACCGGCTGGCAAGGACTAAGGTTAGGGCATGAATTTGTAACTTGTTCATGCGTTCATGGTGCCAGCGATAGCTCGCCAACTCTTCACGAAGGACACCGTGGGATCTTTAAAGTCCACCAATTCAACTAAAACTAAAGTTAGCAATTAAACTAAAACTAAACAAGTTAAATTAAACCAAACAAGTTAAATTAACTGAAACACCAACTGAAGTCCACCAGCAGACGGAATGTATAGTTTATCGTCCATCCCTAAACCCATGCTTTTAAGACTTCCTTGCTGTTGTATTCAATGTCCCAAATTCGGATGGATATCAAATGATAATTAAGTTGGTTTTGTGTGTGACTTTGGCTAGCAGGTGTGCACCATATTCTCAGGGCTGCGGTCCTGGCACTGAATCTTCTGATGCAGTGCCTCCTGTAGGTCAAGGCACAAAATTGCGATTGACTACCAGAAATTACGTCCACCAACTAATGCTAGCAGATGGGTCAGCCAGCTTAATGTTCGCCCGATGGATGACATTATTGTGATGCAATGCTCTGCTGTGAAACACTGATCCAACAGTTTAAAAGTCTGGAATTTCAAGTCTGGGTTCAATTCCTGACCGAAGGTAAGTGTGCTATGTCTGGCCCATTTTCTTTAAATGCAGAGATGTGTTTTTTTGTACATTTACAACTACAAACGACTTATTCCTTAAAGTTTCATGAATGATGTTTCTTTGCATCTTTGTCTGCACAAAACTTCACTTCCATTGTCAAGTCTTTCTCATCCAATAACCTTCAAATAGACGCACAAAAAACACCGATACTAGAACACGTGCAATAAAAGACATAAGCTAAACCAGACAAACAAATCGGTCTTGAGACAAACACATAAACATGCAGGTCCATTATCAGACACATCTCACCAGTGAGGATGGATTGATCTACACGTATCGTTGTTGACAAGATGTGTGTGAGACGGATGTCTGCGGGGACTTTGTCTCCAACTGCAGAGAAAGCAAAGGAGATGGACATTGTGGACATAAGCACAGTTTACATCTATTAATATTCTTATAAGTGTGAAAAGTCAATGCTTTCGTGATTAATTAAATTATATTACTGTACATTGTTTTTGTTATGATTCATCGTCAAAGCCGAAGATGCTACTTCACATGTGATGTGAATACACCAAGGAACCTCAATTGGTTTACCGTGTAATAGCAGTTGATCGCACATCAACCTCTGAGATATCAACCTCTATAACCCAGTGACAAAAATATGTATATATATATATATATATATATATATATATATATATATATATATATATATATATATATATACACACACACATATACACACATATACACTACCGGTCAAAAGTTTTAGAACACCTCAATTTTTCCAGTTTTTATTGAAATTTAAGCAATTCAAGTCCAGTGAATAACCTGAAATGGTACAAAGGTAGCAGGAAGACAGACAGACCATTATAACCCTTAAAAGTGTACGTCTTTCCTTTAGAGAAATTGCAAAGAAAGCCAAGGTGTCAGTGAGTACATTTTCCTACACCATCAAAAGGCACTTGGAAACTGGAGGAAACTCTGACAGGAAGAGGTCTGGCAGACCCAAAGCCACAACAGAATCAGAAGACAAGTTTCTGAGAGTCAACAGCTTGCGTGATAGGCGGCTCACAGGACAACAGCTTCAAGCACAGCTTAACACTGGTCGAAGTAAGCAAATCTCAGTTTCAACTGTGAAGAGAAGACTTCGAGCTGCAGGTTTGACAGGTCGAGTGGTAGTAAGAAAACCATTGCTAAGATGGCAAAATAAGAAAAAGAGGCTTGCCTGGGCCATGAAGAACCGCCAGTGGACTACTGAAGACTGGAAGAAGGTCTTTTGGACCGATTAATCAAAATTTGAAATCTTTGGTTCATCACGCAGGATTATTGTACGCCGTCGAGTAGGTGAAAGGATGGTTCCTCAGTGTGTGACACCAACTGTCAAACATGGAGGAGGAAGCGTGATGGTCTGGGGCTCTTTTGCTGGATCCAGAGTCGGCGACTTGCACAGAGTGACTGGCACCCTGAACCAAAAGGGCAACCACAGCATTTTGCAGCACCATGCAATACCCTCAGGTATACACCTAGTTGGTCAGGGGTTCATCCTACAGCAAGATAATGACCCCAAACACACCTCCAGGCTATGTCAAAACTACCTTCGAGGACAAGAACAAGACGGCAGGCTTCAAATCATGGAATGGCCAGCACTGTCTCCAAACTTAAACCCCATTGAGCTGGTTTGGGATGAACTGGACAGAAGGGTGAAAGCAAAGCAACCTATAAGTGCAACACATTTGTGGGAACTTCTGCAACAGTGTTGGGAAGAAATTCCCGAACAATATTTGATTTCCATTGAAGAAAAATTGCCACGAGTGTGTTCGGCGGTTATATCTGCAAAAGGTGGCTACTCTGCTGAGTCAAAAATTTGAATTAAATTTTGTTAAACAAAATGATTCCATGATTTCTTTTTTTATCTCCGATTGTTTATTTGTTCTATGTTCAATTCCAGAGTGCATTGAGACATTAAACTGCATAAATTTCAATAAAAACTGGAAAAACTGAGGTGTTCTAAAACTTTTGACCGGTAGTGTATATATATATACAGACTTGGCATTTAATATGGAATTTTTTTTTTTCTTGACTTGGGTTTCCTTTCTGAACTCAGAATATCAATCTGGTGAGTTTCTTTTACGCTTCGGTGATTTCTTTGTTGAAAGAACCATGTCACTGTTTGTCTGTCGCAGCAAGAAGTCAATAACAGGATTATATCACAGGTGGCGTGACAAAATGTACGGACAGGTACATTTGACGATTGGCTTCACAATCGGGTATATAAGGGTTGTTGCGTTCTGTATTAGTGGAAAACAACTGCTGCACGTCTACAAAAGTTATTACCGCTTCCTCTGGAGATGGTCCGTCAATTGGACAATGCTGTTTGTCATGGAGTGGTGGCTTTACGAAATTCCGGCATGAAACAGTGTGCTATTGCTCGGCAGTATGGCATCACTCAAGGTCAGGTGTCAAAGATCCCGAAACGAAATGCTCAGAGGGGTGTCCCTCCTCCAATATCGAGGCCAGGACGTCCCCGCAGAACCACAAGGAGGGATGATAGCCAGCTGCACCGGTTAGTCCGCAATGGCCATACCAAGTCAGCTAATCGGCTTTGGGCTGAGTGGCAGCAACTGACAATGTGCCTGTATCCAGAAGGCTCGTCAACAAACGACTGGTTCAAGCAGGCTGTCGTGCCAGGCGTCCCCTGAGAAAGCCACGCCTGACAAGACAACACCGCCAGCGCCGATTGCAGTGGGCCAGAGAGCACTGTCAATGGCAGCCAGGACACTGGAATCACATGATCTTCAGTGCCGAGTCTTGATTTCTGGTCTATCGTCAAGATGGCCATGTCCGAGTGTGCAGACAAGTGCATGAAGCCTACGACGAACATTGTATAGTGCCAAGAGTCCAAGCTGGAGGTGGTGGGGTGACGTTTGGGCTGCTTTTCATGCAGGGGGCAAAACTGACCTGGTTGTTCTGAATGGAAACCTGAACCAGTTCAAGTACAGGGCCATTCTGGAAGAAACATTGCTTCCATTTGCTCGTGTAGCCTTTCGAGGAAACTTTGTCTTCCAAGATGATAATGCATGGCCTCATCGTGCTCGCATTATCCAACACTTTCTTGCTGACCGTGGTGTAGAGCATATGGAGTGGCCTGCCATGTCCACGGATATGAATCCGATAGAGAACTTGTGGGCAGAATTAACCCGTCAAATCGACCACTTGGACCAGTAGCCTACCTCTGTGCGTGAATTGCAGCAGGCTATTGTCACTGCATGGCAAGCGATTCCTGTCCAAACCTTGGCAAATCTCGTGAACAGCATGCCTAAACGTGTACGTGCTCTCCTGAATGCTCGTGGGGGTTACACGACGTACTGAACTGTAATTTTACTGTCCGTAATCCCAGTTGTAATTTAACTTTTGTTTTTGTTTAAAAAAATTTTGGCTAATGTGCAAAATAA
Organism: Myxine glutinosa; assembly: GCF_964187855.1. Taxonomy (NCBI): domain Eukaryota; kingdom Metazoa; phylum Chordata; class Myxini; order Myxiniformes; family Myxinidae; genus Myxine; species Myxine glutinosa. The sequence continues at coordinate 42,585,811 of NC_136263.1, read as the reverse complement.
AGAAATACTTCTGGAGAACGTACAGAAGTTTAACACAGTACTGTCCGTGAATTGAGTTCAATATCACTTTTCATCACTTTCAAGGATCAATTTATTTGCTTCGAAATGTCAAATGTGGTTTTTGTTTCTTTTAAAGGTCACATTAACAAAATCTAGAATAATTTCAACATAATTCCAATGAACTTTTGGTTCTAAGTCAACTTGAAAAGTAAGTTCACCCCCACAATAAAAAATATTCCATACTAAATGCCAAGTCTGTATATATATATACAGACTTGGCATTTAATATGGAATATTTTTTTTGTGTGGGTGAACTTACTTTTCAAGATGTCTTAGAACCAAAAGTTCATTGGAATTATGTCGAATTTATTCTAGATTTTGTTAATGTGACCTTTAAAAGAAACAAAAACCACATTTGACATTTCGAAACAAATAAATTAATCCTTGAAAGTGATGTAAACTGATATCGAACTCAATTCATGGACAGTACTGTGTTAAACTTCTGTACGTTTTCCAGAAGTATCTCTTTATTTTGCACATTAGCCAATTTTTTTTTGAACAAAAACAAAAGCTAAATTACGACTGGGATTACGGACAGTAAAATTACAGTTCAGTACTTCGTGTAACCCCCACGAGCATTCAGGAGAGCACGTACACGTTAAGGCATGCTGTTCACGAGATTTGCCAAGGTTTGGACAGGAATCGCTTGCCATGCAGTGACAATAGCCTCCTGCAATTCACGCACAGAGGTCGGCTGCTGGTCCAAGTGGTCGATTTGACGCGTTAATTCTGCCCACAAGTTCTCCATCGGATTCATATCCGGGGACATGGCAGGCCACTCCATATGCTCTACACCACGGTCAGCAAGAAAGTGTTGGATCATGCGAGCACGATGAGGCCGTGCATTGTCATCTTGGCAGACAAAGTTTCCTCGAAAGGCTGCACGAGCAATTGGAAGCAATGTTTCTTCCAGAATGGCCCTGTACTTGAACTGGTTCAGGTTTCCATTCAGAACAACCAGGTCAGTTTTGCCCCCTGCATGAAAAGCAGCCCAAACGGTCACCCCACCACCTCCAGCTTGGACTCTTGGCACTATACAATCTTTGTTGTAGGCTTCCTGCACTTGTCTGCGCACTCGGACACGGCCATCTTGACGATAGACCAGAAATCTAGACTCGTCACTGAAGATCACGTGATTCCAGTGTCCTGGCTGCCATTGACTGTGCTCTCTGGCCCACTGCAATCGGCGCTGGCAGTGTTCTCTTGTCAGGCGTGGCTTTCTCAAGGGATGCCTGGCACGATAGCCTGCTTGAACCAGTCGTTGGTTGACTAGCCTTCTGGATACAGGCACATTTGTTAGTTGCTGCCACTCATCCCTAAGCCGATTAGCTGACTTGGTACTGCCATTGTGGACTAACCGGTGCAGCTGCGATCATCCCTCCTTGTGGTTCTGCGTGGACGTCCTGGCCTCGGTATGGGAGTAGGGACACCCCTCTGAGCATTTAGTTTCAGGATCTTTGACACCTGACCTTGAGTGATGCCATACTGCCGAGCAATAGCACGCTGTTTCATGCCGTAATTTCGTAAAGCCACCACTCCATGACAAACAGCATCGTCGAGTTGACGGACCATCTCCAGAGGAAGCGGCAATAACTTTTGGAGACGTGCAGGAGTTGTTTTCCACTAATACAGAACGCAACAACCCTTGTATACCCGACTGTGAAGCCAATCATCAAATGCACCTGTCCGTACATTTTGCCACGCCACCTGTGATATAATCCTGTTGTTGACTTCTTGCTGCGACAGACAATCAGTGACATGGTTCTTTTAACAAATAAATCACCAAAGTGTAAAAGAAACTCACCAGATTGATATACTGAGTTAATAAAGTAAACCCAAGTCAAGAAAAAAAAAAAATCCATATTAAATGCCAAGTCTGTATATATATATATATATGTATATATATATATATATATATATATATATATATATATAGTAATCAAAAACAGTATAGCTAAAAATATTAAGTAAGTTAACAAATGTTATCTGCACATTATTTGAAGTTCCCTTCAGATCCGAATGGGATCATGATATGTAGAGGTTTTAGGTTTACGTGTCAATTTCCCATATCAGGATGGACACAATCATTTGAGTTTGCATAGGTAATGCCTTCTGAAGGATTCGGTCACAAGAATGGCTGGCTGTTCTTTCTCGGGAAATATGGATTCAAATATTTGTTTTATAGATTTAAAATATTTCCAGGATTATTTGTAGCAGGAAAATGAAAAGAGGAATTAGAAGTGTATTCCCTCAAAAACCCACATTGGCACTAAGGTTTCTACAGTACTTTGGCTTCACTTTGTATTCAACTTATGATTTATTAAAGCAGGCTTGGATCTTAAGCCTTCAAGAAGATGATGTCGTAGCCACCATCAAGTCAGAAATCTCATGAAATAAAAAAGTTAAACAAATAAAAAGGAAATAAAAGGCGCTTTTGTATATATATTTTGTATATATCTACATATATGCACATATACATATATATATATATATATATATATATATATATATATATATATATATATATATATATATATGTGGGAATTTTATATTTTTTATTTTTTGTTGATGAAAAGCTGAAATGTCGAGTCAATAAGTATTCAACCCCTTTCCTATAACACTCCAAATTGAGCTCAGGTGCACCCAATTTCCTTTGATCATCCTTGAGATGTCTCTTCAACTTGATTGGATTCAACCTGTGGCCAATTCAATTGACTATACATGATTTAGAAAGAAACGCCTTTCCATATAAGGTCCCACAGTTGACGGTGCATGTCAGAGCAAAACCACTATCATGAAGTCCAAGGAACTGTCCGTTGAACTCCTAGATATAATTGTGAGGAGACATAGATCTGCGGAAGAGTATAAAACAATTTCTGGAGTGTTGAAAGTTCCCAAGAGCACAGTGAGCTCCATCATTTTAGGAAATGGAAATAATATGGAACTACCCAGACTCTTCTTAGAGCTGGCTGTCTGACAAACTGAACAACCGGGCAAGAAGGACCTTCGTCAGCGAGGTGGCCAATGACCACAATGACAGAACGACAGAGTTCCTTTGCTAAGATGGGATAACCTTCTGGAAGGACAACAGTCTCTGCTGTTGAGCACTTCACAAACCTAGGCTTTATGGGAGAGTGGCCAGACAGACAGAAGCCACTCCTGAGAAAAAGGCACATGGCAGCATGCCTGGAGTTTGCAGAAAGGCACGTGTTAGACTGAGAGCATGAGGCAAAATATTCTGTGGTCTGATGAGACAATAATTGACCTCTTTGGTCTGAATGCAAAGCGATATGTCTGGTGAAAACCAAACACAGCTCATCACCCATTTATCACCATCCATACCGTGAAGCATGGTGGTGGCAGCATCATGCTATGGAGATGTTTTTCAGCAGCAGGGACTGGGAGACTTGTAAGGATAGAAGAAACAACGAATGGAGCCATATACAGGCAATCCTTAAGGAGAACCTCCTTCAGAGTGCAAAAGACCTTAGACTGTGGCGAAGATTTATGTTCCCACAGGACAATGACTCCAAGCATGCAGCCAAAGCAACACTGGAATGGCTTCAGAACAAGAACGTGAAAGTCCTTGAGTGGCCCAGCCAAAGCCCAGACTTGAATCCCATTGAGAATCTATCGAAAGACTTAAGATGCTCACCGACGCTCCCCATCCAACTTGACAGAGCTTGAGCAAATCTGCAAGGAAGAATGGGAGAAACTCCCCAAATCCAGACATGCAAAGCTGATACAGACCTACCCAAGAAAATTCGAAGCTGTAATTGCCGCCAAAGGTGCTTCAATGAAGTGTTGACTCAGGGGGTTGAATACTTATTGACTCAAGACATTTCAGCTTTTCATTTTAAATTATTTTGTAAGAATTTCTTTAAAAAGATTCCACTTTGACATTATGTATTATTGTGCGTTGATCAGTGACAAAAACAAATCTCAATTTAACCAATTTTTAATTCATTGAACATAACAAAAGGCTGTAACGTAACAAAATATAAAAAAAGTCAAGGGGTGTGAAGACTTTTTCACCCCTGTTTCTCTGACTGGATGTTTGGCTGTGAGCAGGATATCTTAAAATTGGACAGGTTGGATATGTGACAAAGACGAGTTGATTCTATTTTGGGGAAGATCCGAATATGGATGAGAATTAATTTTTTTCAGTGATTCTTCATAATTGAGAGATGGGGCCAGAAACAATATAAAGCATGAAATCTCAAGACGTTTTGGACGGGTAATGACAAAATGCAGTGAATGATTTTGGTAGGTGGCAAGAATAAGCCAATTTGATTTTTGTTAAGGTCTGGATACAGATCCGGCCTATTGGACACACAATGTAAACTGTTCTTCCTGGCGGATGTTTGCACTACCACCGAGTGCCATTCTAGCTTTGTGATTTGTACGGTAACAGGTTGCCCGTTATTTTAATATCGAAAAAAATTCTTTAACCAAATTCTTTATTTCCTTGTTGTTTCAACCGTTCTAACATCATGATAGTCCTTCAATAGATATCCTTCAACTACCTTGCCCGTTAATGGCCCTTCACAGCTACGATCACGACAACATGTGTAAGGGATAACTTGGTAATAGAAGACCATCTACACTCAGCATTTCACTGCAAGGGGAGCTGGGGGGCAAACGAGGGGGGAAAAAAACGTGTCAGAAGCAGGAGGAGAATTGCACACCTTCTCTGCTTTCCACCGCCCCCCTCCCCTCCGCATCCTTCTACGTCCCTTCCCTCTCTATTCTTCCCTTCTTGTTGCCCTCCGAAGCCCTCTTTCTAAAACCCTCCAGAATTTGTTTTTCTTCATGTATCTGGCTTGATTTCACCCTACCGCCCCTCCCCATCCCATTAGTTACTGTCCAGTTGGTTTAATCAGTTACAAATTAATGCTGTGTCTCAATCCTCATGTGACGACCCCAGCAAACCTTCACCCAATCTATTGAAATGGTACTTTTTTTAAAGTTAGCATCCCCAATACTCCCTGTGGCTTCCCACTTTCTTCCCAATATTGTAACACTATGTCTTTTTCATGTCATTATCATCTAATTCTGACCAATCTCCTGTCACCTTAAATCTAAAGCTCATATATATATATATATATGAGAGCCTGATGTTGGCTTAGCGGTTAGGGTGCGGCTTGGGATCCGAGGATCCTTTGTTTGAATCCCGGGCAATCGCTGAATTAACACCAGGGGGGTTGACTCAGCCTGTCATCCTTCCGAGATCGGCAAATTGAGTACCAGTTCACTGGTAATTCCCTGTTTGTCGCAAGAGGCGACTAACAGGGTTGGCGGCAGGAAGGGCATCCGGCCATAAAACATTGCTTCAAAAAGGGGACCACGGTGCCCGAAAAAAGGCCAACCCCTGCTATGTGGGGAAAAATGGCCTCTAACGGTGGTTCTTCTTCTTTCTATACACACACACACACACACACACACACATACACACACACACACACACACACACACACAGTATACCTTCATATTATGATTGTTTTTCTTATTCATCTGTTTTGAATTTCCTGTATTCCTCCTCACTCTTTGTTTCTTATGTTATATTTTCCTTTTTTCCCTCTTTCTTTATTAGTGTGGCTACCTCAATCTCTGTCCATCCTATATCTGTATTTTAGGTTGTATACCTGCAATTCTGAGAGGTTCTGGGATTGAAGACTGAAATGCGCAATTTATGGGTGCCCAGCTGATTAAAGGAATTCTTTCTTTCTCTTTCTCTCTTTTCTTGCACCCCACAGTTAATTCCTGTTTGTATGCTCCATCTTTTTTCCTATCTTCATTCATAATCTTCATCTCAAGCCTTTTATCACTTGCACTTGCTTAATGACCGTCTCCCTCCCCACCTTCCCCCCACCCACTTTCTCAGCATTTCCCCACCTGACACCTCCACCAGGTCTCCAGGAACGAGATCCTTGGCCTTGATGCGCTGCACGGCCTTCCTGTCCTGCCGGTACACCTTTCCCATCTCTGGTTCATATTCCTTCAATGCCTCTATCGCATCTTCTGCATTTCGCTCCTAGATTGACATAAGAGGGGACAAGAAAAGGAAGGTTTTAGAAAATAAAACGATGCTAATAGTTTGAACATTTATTTTAAAACATGGACATGGAGTCACAATGTGCAAAGAAATAGTGAGAATTGCATTTGGGCAATCGAGGAAGGAAGACATGGATACGGAGATGGGATGTCCATGAAAAGGTACAGTGTGCACACGTGATAAACATGAAGACAGCTCATCTCTCAAGCTAATATTACTTGAGAGCCTCCAAGGCATTCGGTGCATTCCTCTAGTGGATATCGATCTCCATGTCCATCTCAATCTATTTCAATAGCTGTAACTCACCTGCCAGACCCCAACCACTGCATTGGCAATGAGAATAAGCAGAATGACAAATGGTTCCACAAATGCAGTTAAAGTCTCTTCTCCTTCTTCGAACCATGCCAAAACCTAATGTGGAAACAGAAGAGTTATAAACACGAGAAGCCTGGAATTTGGAACCTTCAAAATGAACTTTATGAAACAGTGATCAGGAAATGAAACTTGGTGAGGTTGACATGGGGGCAAGGGTTAAAGAATTGTGGGGGATGAAAGGTGAAAGCTTTATAAAGTGAGGCATTTGTAGCTGAGAAAAAGAGAGAACTGTCAAAGTTTGAGGTTTTGGGAGCAGGGAAGACAAGGAAGGCTGAAGAGGTAATTTGGAGAGTAGGAATCATGATGGAGAATCTTGAATGTGTTGTTGGGATAATGTAAAGGAACTCGGGGAGCTCGTGAATCGAGATGCAACTTGATCATGAGAGTTTTTATATATATATATATAATATATATATATATATATAGCTGTAAGACTATGTCCTAAGCTAAGGCATTCCAATGGTTGGAGGAGTTGTCAGGGTAAGGGGGAATACAGGGGGAGAGAAGGGAAGGGAAGCGGGTGGGCAAATGCTTCAGCCTTGGCAAGCAACAAAGTCATGTGAGAAGAGTTGAGACCGAGATATGATGAGCACTTGGAAATTTGAGAAGATGGAAAGTGAAGGCACTTAAAGCAAGGACTTGTGGGTAAGATGTGGGTACTGCCTGCGATTTGTCTGAAAGGTTCTGCGAACTGGAAACTCGGTGAGTGAGTGCAGGTGCCATGCGCTGTAGTTGCGTCGCTTACGAAAGAGATGCAAGCAGCTAGGAGCAGGATTCGGACCAAGAGGTCTTCAAATTGCTCAATAACCAGTTCCCACAGTGATTTTCCTATAAACATATGCAAATGATTTTTCTCACTTCCTTTTCCTATTATCATCCAATATAACCAATTAACTCTTCCTTTCTCACTTTATTTCCATCATTTTGTTTACAACGCTTCAAGGTGCATATTTAAAACAACATTATTTCACAGTTTTTAATGTCTAGGTAAGTCACAGAGTTGGTTACTTCCACCATTGATGGATCCAATTGGCCAATTCCCTAACAGCACTGCAATCTGGTTAAACGAGCTTTTGCACTCACATAAACCAACCTCCAGCTCACCTTCCTCGGCTGGAAGCTCTGCAGGAGAAAAGGAAGGAGAGGGGAGACAGGCAACGAGGTTAGATAATGAAAAGATTCTTCTTCTTCATTTTTCACAATCTCCATGAGCCATCTCAATTCTTTCAACAGTCTTTCCATCATTTGACCCCCCATACACCTCTCCTCCATGTATCGATGTTTTCCCAGTTTTACGTAATCCCCTCGAGTAACATTCACATTCCTTCTTCCTACCTATAGATTATTCCTAATCATCAGAAAACCAGAGTCCACATGCTGCTTCTGAAAACACTCAATTGATATAATCTTCAATGTTCATTCCCATCAGCTCCATTGCTGAAGTTTTATCAACACACTTCATCATGTCCATCTTCAGTACATCCTTCTTCTTCATCCCATTCTCCATTTCTTTCAATGTTATCACATCCATCTTCATCATCATGCTTCTCATTGCCGAGATCCAGTATTATCATCTTCATCAGCATCCATTTTCTCTGAACTCCTCTTCATATCCATTGATCTTATTCTATCTGCCCGATTCACAGAGTCTGTCCTCTTATTATATTATATCATCTCATCAAAGCTTTTGTCTTTTCCCTTTGTCACCCCATCCCTTGTCCTCTCACCGTTTGGTCCATACTTGTCGTGTAGCCTGGCAACCTGTTCCAGGGACAGACCCTTGGTTGGGTCGACTCCGAAATAGGCTTGAACCTCTTCAGCGGTCTTGACATGGGCGTTATTCATCTCCCCAGGTATTCCTCACACCCACAAGAATCCTTACAATCGCGCTGTCTTGGTTGCACCTTTTTCTTATCTTCCCAAGCTCCGACCCCTTCTGCCTCCCTTGGTCTCACCAAACATGCCCCCCCAAACCCACCCATTTATACTACTGCAGCCTGGGTGGCTATTTTAGGGTAATTCTGACGTTGGCAAGCTATTGGCTGTCTTCGGGTTGGATTCAGACCTGTGGCTTAGTAGGTAGTGGAGAAGAGTTTGGGGGAGAGAAGGAAAGAAAAGTAAAGGTAGAAAGACACAAACATGGTCGGGAGAAACAGAAACAAACACCACGAAAATGGAATGACGGTGCGCAAAAGGTCAAACATGACCAATAATGTTGGCACATCTCGTTCCCCGTTGCTGTTACTCTTTTTCCTGTCTATGTTTTTCTTTATTTCTCATTCCATCTCTTAATTTTATTTTTCATATGTTGTCCAAGTGCTTAATCGACCTTTCCCCCTCCTTCCACGTAATCCTTTCTTTCACTCATATTCCTCTACTATGTCCTGTAGCACATACTCCACTGACTCCAGGAAATGTAAGAAGGGAGAGGATAAGAGAGAGGGTATGTAATGGAGTAGGGGATTGATGGGAGTAAAGAACGCTATGAATAGAAGGAAATAAGATCTCTAACGAGAATATTGTTGAGGAAAGCACGAGAAGGCGATGCTAGTTTGCAAGGCGTGTTAGGAAAACACAACTAAAGGAGTAGATAGAGGATGAGCGTGCACGTCATTATGCAGTAAACAGTGAAAAGAGATGGTGAGAGAGAGCGAGTGCAAGAAAGCTGAGTTTGCTGTCGCCAGATAAGGCCTTGGGGCCTGGTGTGTAAAGTAACTTGAGGCGAGGAGAACGAGAGGGTGTGGGAGACCAATGGGGAGGGGGGTTTGCTGCAAGTAGGTTGTGGGAGTGCAGGAGAATCACAGCTGTTTGAGTCGAACAAATTACCAGTGGCACTGGCCTTGTGTTGGATCTTTCTAACCTGGATTCTCCCACCTAAGTCTTCCATCAACTACTTGGACATGTCGAAGAGGTTGTGCGACAATAAAATACATTTAAATAATGGCTGATGATTTGTACTTCTCTGATCTCAAAAGACCTTTATGTAATCCCATTTTAGGTCGAAATTCCTAGTTTTCCTTTCTAACCTTTTACCTTTTTTTACCTTTTTTTATTACCTTTTTACCTTTTACCTTTTTACCTTTTTTTCTCTTTCTCTTGGGAATTTTAGGAGATTGCTTTTTTAAAGATAGGTCATTCATTTGAATAATCAAATCCTTTTACCCAACCTCTGATGATGCAATCTGAGACTACCTCCCTTGTGGATGAGGACAGATCTGTGAGGTCAACAGTGATGGTGTTTCTGCAGCCGCGGACTGCTAATGGTCATCTCACCCACTGACATGCTGTTTATAAACTCTCGCTTTCCATTTGGTCCCACTCTCAATATCCTCCCATCAGGCCTCAATCCTCTCTCTAATTCTTATACTTTTAATCCTTACATCATATTTCATTATATTCCTTTGCCGTTTCCTTTGAATTCCCCTTCCAGCCCATAATATTGTAATGGTCCACTGGGCCGGCCTGTTGCCCATGATGGAATCCGGTGAGTCGCTGAGCGACCCCGTCAGTCCCTCGCAGCAGAGACTCCCTGCCCTATCCTCACGTCCTAAGGATTGCGGATTGAAATTACCCTGCGGATTGAAAGCTATGTGCCGACGACAATCATGGGCCAGATCATACCTTTGCTAAGCAACCAACCTCCACGTGATGCCAAGACCAATCTCTTCCTCAAACAGATTATTTTAGAGCCAGATGAAACAGTCGCAAGGAAGCAGGATGAGCAGGAGACCAAGTCAGGTTTAACAAATGTAATTTGAAAAAAATCCCATATGTACAAAACAAGAAATCACAAGAATAATTCCCATTGGTCCAAGCCCTGGCTGGTGGGCTTATGCCTTTACCAAATTGAGTCGTGGTCCCTTCGTATTCGGGTCTCCATCTGATCTCTTTTCCCGCCTCAACTCAGTGTTTAAGGCCCACTGCAGTGCATCCTTTGCCTGTTTGTGGCTCCACTGGGGTCAAGCTGTGTCCCGCTAGGCACAGCCGGTGTATTTCCGTCTTGTCCACCTCTGATATCTCTATCGTGGAATGAATGTGGGCCCTAAGGCAATGGCATGATTATGGTTCCCTATCATTTGTTGGTCAGTGGGTGTGTATTTGGAAGTGGATTAAGGGGATTGTTTGTTGAGCGACTCATTTATTCCATCTGTGCATTACTTCCTTCTGTTCCTACCACATGCTGGGGGTTGCATCACAAGGTGAAACATCTGTAAGATGGATATCAAACTGGGTGTCCCGTCTGCTAGCATTAAAGATCCTACGGTGTCCTTAATGAAGAGTTGGCGAGTTAACGCTGGTGCCCGCTTCAATAAAGTCATCACAAATTCCTGCCATCTTCAATTCTAACAGCAGACCCGACCAGCAGTTTCATGAAAGACTTGTGCCAAAAACATACCCCAGCCATTCGCACAAGTGCATGGGAATAATTGGGGCCATTGTAGTAGAAGTAGTAGAAGTAGAAAACATCATGGTGGTGTGAATCATTTAATTCTCTGGCTCTATGAATTGAACGATTTGGACAGTTAAGAAAATGGGTCTTTGCTTGATCCAATCAGCTGTTAGAGCTCACAATGTGCCTTTCTAGTGGTGTTCTGGGCTCCTTTATTGCACAACAGGTTGCACTTATTGATATTCTGGCCTCAGATCTCCTGCTTGAGGCTCGTGTCCTGCAAGGCAGCATTTTAGGATGGACCTTATTCTTGGTCTACAGAGAAGACCTGTCTGCTTCCTTGGATAATCCTTAGTTCAATTTTACGGATGGCTCCTCTAGATGCCGGACAGTACACATCACGGCTGCTACAACATGCATCTCTGCAGATCTGGACAAATTAGTTGTTGGACACCAACCTGGAACGTGTCCTTCATCGCATGAAAATTCCGTGCCCCTAACTCTGTCCCTCATCAAGAATCGGCCGTCAAACCCAGTATTATGAAACCCAGAATCCCCAGTATTATCTCTCTGGTCAACCCTCGGAAGAGGTCCATCCTTGGAGCTCTGAATCCAAACAATCTGTCCCAACCTGTCTTGGGTGAACCATATCACCAAACTGTCTTCTAAGGTTAGGCTGATGGCTTGGTATTCTCCGCAAGGCCAAATTGATTCTGAGCTGCTCAGAGCTGATTACAATGTGAGTTCTTTGTCTGAACTCCGACTATCATAGAGTACGAGTTTCCACTTTGCAGGGCTGAGCAGCTATTTCCCAGGTTGCTACCCTGGAGCCGATCGAGTCGAAGGCTCTCCTCCATATTATTAGCGTATCTCTACATGAAACAGAGTCCCAAGGTTTGTCTCTCACCCACTGTGGACAGGTCGATGGACTCTCACTTGTATATCACCTCACTTCTGGTATTGCTGCTCCTACTTTCGTGTTCCTTTATCCTTCCGCAGCCTGCCTAGGGGCTAGGTCACACGTGTTCCTCTGAAATCCCACACTGGGTCCCCTCCCCAATTCCAAGATTTACATCTTTGAGTGAAAAAATGTATCATCAAGCAATAAAGGCAGCTTTGTGAATTTACACAATTTCTGTCTTGCTCACTATTGGCTGAAATACATAAGTGATCTCACATGTATTTTCCAGCCAATTGTGGATAACAATTTCTGCAATTGTGGATAAGAATTCCCCCAGGTTTCTGCAGGGTGTATGTGATCTGCTCGCAACGCCTTCTGGTGAAACTTCCAGAATCACTGCTCATCTTCACTCATTAGTTCCTCTTTTTTTCTGCCTGTGGAACCAACTTCCACATTCCCTTCAATCTCATTCTTCTATTCAGGTCTTCAAGACAGCTGTTTACCACCATCTCAGCTCGTCCCCCATCAAAAGCCATGATATTTTCTACCCCCATAAATCTTCCTGAGAGTTTGTACATCTTGTTCACCCTGTGTGTCCTCCCATAGACCTCATTCTTCCATACATTCTATATTCTCCAACTCTCCCTTTATTTTACCCCATCATCCCTGCTCTTTGTGTTTCCCTCCTCTCTTTGTACTGTTCCTTTTGTTCCTTTGCGTTCTGATCCATTCTGTGTTCTCGCTCCTCCATGAAGAATGGCTGTCACAACAGATTTTTTTGGAAACTGAAATTTCATTTTTGTGGAGTGGCTAAGCTCAAGAATTGTGCACCTTGGGGTTACAAGCACCAAACTTTCCAGATATGTTAAGGAATATATTGTAAATGATTTTAGATATAAAGCCTCCTCAGCGTCGACGAGTCTGGCATTTCACTCAAGCCAACTGGCACGGTCTTCAAGCAGCCATCAATCATCTGGACTGGTCTCCCATCTCTACTGCCTCTGACATCAACTCATCCTGGGAATTCTTCCAAAGTAAATTGCTCTCTCTCATGCACAGATTTATCCCATCTCGCCTTCAGTTGTCTTACCCTTCCTCCCGTCCATGGTACACGGAATCTTGTGGTGAGGCAGTCGCCCTGAAACAACGTGACTTCGCTTCCTAGAAGACAAATCCAACGGAAGGAAATCTCATTTCCTTTCACAAAGCCTGGAACAAGTGTGTGTCCACCCGCAGGAGAGCCAGGAAACAATATCCCTCTATCCTCAAGACTGAAATCTCAAACCTATCTCCCTCTTCCAAATCCTGGTGGCGTCTGGTCAAATCTGTTTCTGGTGTTTGTTCCCCCTCCATCCCCTCCCTCACCTCAAACGGCGACACGGCTGACTCCGCACGTGAAAAAGCTGAATGCCTCAACTCTGTGTTTGCCTCTAAATATTGTGTCCACAACCCGTCTCTCTCTGTACCCAGTTGTACCCAGCTGCTCGTGGACTCTGTGTCCTTCTGTCCTGACAAGGTGGAGAAGTTTCAGACAGCCCCATCAGCCCATCTATCTATATATATAAAACACAGTTTGTGTGTGTGTGTGTATGTGTGTGTGTGTGTGTGTGTGTGTGTGTGTGTGTGTGTGTGTGTGTGTGTGTGTGTGTGTGTGTGTGTAATGTTACCGATAGACTCCTAAACAGAGAGGCTCACGTGCTTGATATTTGGCATAGACATGGCCATTGAGCCTGGGACGAACATGTATACCTCAAAATATTTGACGAGATCCATATTCTTTTATTCATATTTACCTCAGCGCATTTCAGCGAGGAACATTATACACGGAATCTCAGCCGGTGCCAGAGCAGCTCGCTGATTCGCTCATAGCGATCACGTGATGTTCCATCCCCGCCGCCAGACTGATTCGCTCAGAGCGATCACGTGATGTTCCATCCCCGCCGCCAGACCACTGAACTGAAAATATATCGAATGACCATTGCCATTCACACCACATAGGTGGAGATGCAGCTACCGGGCGCCATCTTAGTTGGCATTCGATGCTGCGCGATGGTGATTTCCGTCACACGTTTGCACGTAATTCAGAGCGAAAAGCGATTGTGTTTTTTCACCTTTTATGCGATCGGTGAGTCTCCAAAATCCACTTCGTGCTGTTGCGAAGATGCAGGATGATGTCGCGATTGTTGTGCTGCTCTCCGACCATGAGAACTGCAACGTCATTGTTGACTGGCCCTCCCCTTCCCTCCCCCCTTCCCCCTCCCCCCTCCCCCCTCCCCTCCCCCTCCCTAACCCCCTCCACCCTACCCCTCCCCTTTCCCCTCCCTTTTCCCCCTCCCCCTCCCTTTTCCCCCTCCCCCTTCCCCTCCCCCTTCCCCTCCCCCTTCCCCTCCCCCTACCCCTTCCCCTTCTGCCTCCCCCTCCCCCTCCCCCAGCCCCCTCTTCTCCCCTCCCCTCCTCTTCTCCCCTCCCCCCCCTCTCCTCCCCTCCCCCCGTTCCCCTCCCCTCCCCTTCCCCCTCCCCTCCCCCGCCCGGCAATGCCGGGTACTTCTGCTAGTAGCTCCTAAAATCCTGCTCTGCCACTCTTTCACACCCTTTCTCTGTTCTTTTCACCCTCTCTTTCGCTCAAGGTTCAAAAACAGATCCTTGCAACGACAGACCAACCAGCTTGCTCCCAACTATCAGCAAAGTCATGGAATCGATCATTATTTCAGATATCAAATCCTTCCTCTTCTCCAATGGCTTGATCTCTGATCATCAATTTGGATTCAGACCAGGTCACGCTACTCTGGACATGCTGCTTCTGCTGTCTCAACAATGGATGGAGGTCCTCAATGTCAAACAGGAAATTAGAGCCGTCTCCCTTGACATATCACGTGCCTTCGATACGGTCTGGCACCCCGCTCTGCTCACCAAACTCTGCTCCTATGGTATCCATGGAAATCTCCACAAATGGCTTGCGGACTTCCTCTCTAGTCGTAGTCAACGTGTGGCCCTGAATGGATTTCTCTCATCTCCCCTTCCTGTTCAGGCTGGAGTTCCCCAGGCTGGAGGCAGTGTTCTGGGCCCTGTGCTTTTTCTGGTCTTCATCAATGATCTCTCCAACTCTCTGGAAAATCCTCTCCATCTCTTTGCTGATGACTCTACTCTCTGCTGCTCCATATCTAAACCCTCAGCAGGCAGCAAGCAGCCTCTTCACTCTCTGCTGCTTCATATCTCAACCCTCAGCAGGCAGCAAGCAGCCTCTTCGCTCTCTGCTGCTCCATATCTAAACCCTCAGCAGGCAGCAAGCAGCCTCTTCACACTCTGCTGCTCCATATCTAAACCCTCAGCAGGCAGCAAGCAGCCTCTTCACTCTCTGCTGCTCCATATCTAAACCCTCAGCAGGCAGCAAGCAGCCTCTTCACTCTCTGCTGCTCCATATCTAAACCCTCAGCAGGCAGCAAGCAGCCTCTTCACACTCTGCTGCTCCATATCTAAACCCTCAGCAGGCAGCAAGCAGCCTCTTCACACTCTGCTGCTCCATATCTAAACCCTCAGCAGGCAGCAAGCAGCCTCTTCACTCTCTGCTGCTCCATATCTAAACCCTCAGCAGGCAGCAAGCAGCCTCTTCACACTCTGCTGCTCCATATCTAAACCCTCAGCAGGCAGCAAGCAGCCTCTTCACACTCTGCTGCTCCATATCTAAACCCTCAGCAGGCAGTAAGCAGCCTCTTCAATCTCTGCTGCTCCATATCTAAACCCTCAGCAGGCAGCAAGCAGCCTCTTCACTCTCTGCTGCTCCATATCTAAACCCTCAGCAGGCAGCAAGCAGCCTCTTCACTCTCTGCTGCTCCATATCTCAACCCGCAGCAGGCAGCAAGCAGCCTCTTCACACTCTGCTGCTCCATATCTAAACCCTCAGCAGGCAGCAAGCAGCCTCTTCACACTCTGCTGCTCCATATCTAAACCCTCAGCAGGCAGCAAGCAGCCTCTTCACTCTCTGCTGCTCCATATCTAAACCCTCAGCAGGCAGCAAGCAACCTCTTCACACTCTGCTGCTCCATATCTCAACCCTCAGCGGGCAGCAAGCAGCCTCTTCACTCTCTGCTGCTCTATATCTCAACCCTCAGCAGGCAGCAAGCAGCCTCTTCACTCTGTGGTGCTCCATATCTAAACCCTCAGCAGGCAGCAAGCAGCCTCTTCACTCTCTGCTGCTCCATATCTAAACCCTCAGCAGGCAGCAAGCATCCTCTTCACACTCTGCTGCTCCATGTCTAAACCCTCAGTAGGCAGCAAGCAGCCTCTTCACACTCTGCTGCTCCATATCTAAACCCTCAGCAGGCAGCAAGCAGCCTCTTCACTCTCTGCTGCTCCATATCTAAACCCTCAGCAGGCAGCAAGCAGCCTCTTCACACTCTGCTGCTCCATGTCTAAACCCTCAGCAGGCAGCAAGCAGCCTCTTCACTCTCTGCTGCTCCATATCTAAACCCTCATCAGGCAGCAAGCAGCCTCTTCACACTCTGCTGCTCCATGTCTAAATCCTCAGCAGGCAGCAAGCAGCCTCTTCACACTCTGCTGCTCCATATCTAAACCCTCAGCAGGCAGCAAGCAGCCTCTTCACACTCTGCTGCTCCATGTCTAAACCCTCAGCAGGCAGCAAGCAGCCTCTTCACTCTCTGCTGCTCCATATCTCAACCCTCAGCAGGCAGCAAGCAGCCTCTTCACACTCTGCTGCTCCATATCTCAACCCTCAGCAGGCAGCAAGCAGCCTCTTCACACTCTGCTGCTCCATATCTCAACCCTCAGCAGGCAGCAAGCAGCCTCTTCACACTCTGCTGCTCCATATCTAAACCCTCAGCAGGCAGCAAGCAGCCTCTTCACACTCTGCTGCTCCATATCTAAACCCTCAGCAGGCAGCAAGCAGCCTCTTCACTCTCTGCTGCTCCATATCTAAACCCTCAGCAGGCAGCAAGCAACCTCTTCACACTCTGCTGCTCCATATCTCAACCCGCAGCAGGCAGCAAGCAGCCTCTTCACACTCTGCTGCTCCATATCTAAACCCTCAGCAGGCAGCAAGCAGCCTCTTCACACTCTGCTGCTCCATATCTAAACCCTCAGCAGGCAGCAAGCAGCCTCTTCACTCTCTGCTGCTCCATATCTAAACCCTCAGCAGGCAGCAAGCAACCTCTTCACACTCTGCTGCTCCATATCTCAACCCTCAGCGGGCAGCAAGCAGCCTCTTCACTCTCTGCTGCTCTATATCTCAACCCTCAGCAGGCAGCAAGCAGCCTCTTCACTCTGTGGTGCTCCATATCTAAACCCTCAGCAGGCAGCAAGCAGCCTCTTCACTCTCTGCTGCTCCATATCTAAACCCTCAGCAGGCAGCAAGCAGCCTCTTCACACTCTGCTGCTCCATGTCTAAACCCTCAGTAGGCAGCAAGCAGCCTCTTCACACTCTGCTGCTCCATATCTAAACCCTCAGCAGGCAGCAAGCAGCCTCTTCACTCTCTGCTGCTCCATATCTAAACCCTCAGCAGGCAGCAAGCAGCCTCTTCACACTCTGCTGCTCCATGTCTAAACCCTCAGCAGGCAGCAAGCAGCCTCTTCACTCTCTGCTGCTCCATATCTAAACCCTCATCAGGCAGCAAGCAGCCTCTTCACACTCTGCTGCTCCATGTCTAAATCCTCAGCAGGCAGCAAGCAGACTCTTCACACTCTGCTGCTCCATATCTAAACCCTCAGCAGGCAGCAAGCAGCCTCTTCACACTCTGCTGCTCCATGTCTAAACCCTCAGCAGGCAGCAAGCAGCCTCTTCACTCTCTGCTGCTCCATATCTCAACCCTCAGCAGGCAGCAAGCAGCCTCTTCACACTCTGCTGCTCCATATCTCAACCCTCAGCAGGCAGCAAGCAGCCTCTTCACACTCTGCTGCTCCATATCTCAACCCTCAGCAGGCAGCAAGCAGCCTCTTCACACTCTGCTGCTCCATATCTCAACCCTCAGCAGGCAGCAAGTAGCCTCTTCACTCTGCAGACATGGACAATATCACAAACTGGTCAACCAAGTGCAACATGTCTTTCAATCCTGACAAATCTTACACACTCACTTTGTCTCTCTGAAAAGATCGTCTGGACAACCCTCCCATCTACTTTCTCAACAATCCTCGATCATATACTGACATCTGCCGACAGACAGACAAACAGACGAAGTGACCCAATTGCTTCGTCCCGCTTTTCACTTCGCTCGTGCAGGGTAATTAAGTAGTTCCTCAATTTATCGACAGACGTCTGTAGACAGACAGACAGACAGACAGAGTGAATGAATTGTGTAACGTCGCTTTGCGTGCCGAACGATGTTCGTATCGAGCTACTCATGCCTGATCTTTGTTTACGGGCACATCACGGCACCACTTACGACAACCCTGGCGAGTGGACATCCTAAACCATGCCGAGTGGTGTCGACATGACTTGTGGATATAAATGTAGATCGAATGCATCTCCCATTGGGTCGTCTTGTCAATTAAGGAACCCTGTTATGTTTCCATGTGGATGGTTTGAAGCATTTTATTGGAGTTGGTTTTAATTTCAAATTGGTCTCGCTGGTTGCATCGTTACTTTACCACCAATGCAGATCCACTTCACATTAAGGTGGGAATTTGGCGCAGATGATGGCTTCTCTGAACGAGACACTGCGGGATCTTTTACATCCACCAACTAATGCCAACGGACAGGTGCACAGCTTCACGTCCATCCAAGGGATGATGTACAGATGATGTACACAACGCCCTGCCTGTCAAACACCAATGCAAGAGTTTATCTTGGTGTCTGATATTAAACCCGACCTAGACAGACCAATGGC
This sequence comes from Myxine glutinosa, assembly GCF_964187855.1. NCBI lineage: Eukaryota > Metazoa > Chordata > Myxini > Myxiniformes > Myxinidae > Myxine > Myxine glutinosa. The sequence goes on along the minus strand of NC_136263.1, from coordinate 42,567,194 downwards.
GAGTGGCAACCTCTGCGCCATCCTCTTCTATTTTGAGCTTGTTAAAACTATGAACAGCCAGTTAAGGAATGCATGGAATGAGCAATTGCGGATTCTTCTTCTTCTTGCGTATTTAGCACAAGACTTAGGTATAGCATCATTGCTTGAGGGCACCGCCTGTGCCGGCTGATGTCAGCCCGTCTGTAGGGTCGAGAAGGAATTTGGAATTTGTTCAGGGTGCCGGCTCTTGTGGGATGGGGGTTGGAACACCCCTGGAGGAAAAATAATGGCTACTCTTGGTTTATCTGAGGGTCGATCTGTGTTGTCTTGGCCATTTTAAAGTCAGCCGTATTCATGGCAAACCAAACATAGCAGGAGGTTTACCCCTTCCCGAAAGGCCATTCCTGAGCCATCACAGTTTGTTTTTTAAATTAAGAATCCAAGACCACGGAGTAATGATCCTGTCATTAGTTCGGTCTGTAGAAGCTTTTATTGAAGGCTATGATGGTGCGGTCTTGGCTGGATCCGAATCCTGAACCCCTGGATCCAAATCCATTATCCCTACCGTTATGCCCCCCACCCCTCCCCACAAAGGCAACACGGATTTGATTACAAGATTTGATTTGATTACACGGACTAACACTGAAGTTGTTGGGGGTCAGAGTATTATAGGGATGGCAGGTGAATCTTATAATAACAATAATAACGAGAACTGCCACTTTATAACTGTTGGCAGTGATGACTGGTTTCCTCCGCCGGCTTCGATTTTCTCTCTCTCTCTCTCTCTCTCTCTCACTCTCTCTCTCTCTCTCTCTCTCTCTCTCTCTCTCTCTCTCTCTCTCTCTCTCTCTCTCTCTCTCTCTCTCTCTCTCTCTCTCTCTCTCTCTCTCTCTCTCTCTCTCTCTCTCTCACTCTCACTCTCTCTCTCTCTCTCTCTCTCTCTCTCTCTCTCTCTCACTCTCACTCTCACTCTCTCTCTCACTCTCACTCTCACTCTCAGTCACTCTGTCACTCTGTGTCTCTCACCCCCATACTTTTAATTAGTCGCCTCTTATGACACATGGGGAATTACCAGTAAGCTGGTACTCAATTTGCCGACCTCAGAAGGATGACAGGCTGAGTCAACCCCGCTGGTGTTAATTCAACGATCGACCAGGATTCAAACAAAGGATCCTTGGATTCCAGGCCAGCACCCTAACCGCTAAGCCAACACCAGGCTCCCATTAACATATTTGAAATGAGGGCAAATGTAATGGAAAAGCCATTACACCCAAATCAGAATCCATCACAAATGTCAAATCATCATTTTACCTTTTCGTTCAATATACGCTGCTGAATGTACCTTTCATCACGTTTCTGAGTTAAGTGTGATGAGGTTCAGGAAGAAGAAGAAGCCGTACTACCAACTTCGACAGCTTCTGGAATTGTTTGATGATTTGTGTTCAAATGTCTGGTGATTGTTTTGTATTTATTTTTGCGAATGTGTACTTGTATATAACTGTCATTAATCAAAAAGGCATGCACATTTTGAATACCATTTTTGGGAATTACGTGACTCGTGCGTGAATAACGCTGCGATTACCTTTTCATATTGAACAACATGAAAATGTGCTCGCGATAACACCTGGATTGGTCCAATAGACACAAAGTTTTACCATATGAGTGCCTCGGCCTGTATAATTTTTTATTCATAATTATGACGTCATAGGTCACGTGGTACAGACGCCATCTTGGAAAAATGTTACACCTCCATCTCCGAAACAGCTCAATGGAATAGATTGAAATAAGGCTCATTGTGAAATACTCCCCATGGGGAATAGGATATGCCAATGATGTTGTCATTGGTACCTTAATTATGACGTAATAATTCGCCAAGTACAACTCTTGATCTGATCAGTATGAATTTATTTTTCTCTGCAGTTGTGGTCCGATTGTCACGTAGAATTTTAGTGATAATTATGACGTCATAGGTCACGTGGTTATGGGCACCATCTTGGAAAAACTTCACACCTCAATATCTGAAACTGCTCCAAGGAAAAAAAACCATGGCTCATTGCCAAGTACTCCCCACGGGAATAAGATGTGTTAATGATGGTCATCGGTGCCTTAGTTATGACGTCATAATTTGACGAGTACAACATTTCATTCTTTCAGTATGAATTTTTTTTTCTCTGCAACTGTTGGTCTGATGGACTCGAAATTTGTACCATAGGAGCGCCTCCTCCTGTCGAATATGCTAATGATAATTATGATGTCATAGGGCCCGTGGTACAGGCGCCATCTTGGAAAAAACGAAAAACGTTGCACCTCTATATCTCCGAAACCACTCCATGGAAAAAATTGAAACGTGGCTCATTGTAAAGAATTCTGCATGGGGAATATGTGTTGTTAACGATGACGTCATTGGTTCCTTAATTATGACGTCATAATGCGGCAGGTAGAATGCTTAGTCTGATCGGTTTGAAATTTATTGAGTGTGATCTTCGCTACAATTATATTAGAGAATATAAATTTGTGATGTCATCGCTCACGTGGTCTGGCAGCCATATTGGATCAAAGAAAAAAAAACCCCCTCAAAAACAGAAGAGTCCGCTTGCACCAAGTTGACTGCGCAGGGTAAGTATTCTATTAATACCATCTTGTTCAATTTAAATTAAGTCGTTCCTCGATCACAGGCTGACGTTTGTCAGACAGACAGAGTGAACCAATTGCTTGACCACACTTGTGCTGTGTGTGTGCAGGTAACAATGAAATAAAATACCACCTCCTGGCAATCTAACACATACCCTGTGTAGCCAACAACAACAACAACAACATGCATTTTAAAGGCCATTTTCCCCACTTAGAGCGGGGGTTAGCCTTGCAGTCCCCATGACAATCTTCTCCATTTTGCCCTATTTTCTGCATCTCTCCTTGTTAACTCCCTTGCCCACATTTCTTCTTCCACCATCTTTAGCCAAGTCTTTCTCGGTCTTCCCCGTCCTCTACTTCCTTCTACATTCATTTCCATCACTCTTCTCAACCAGTCACTTTCATCCTTCCTCAACACATGACCAAACCAGCTCAACCTGTTCCTCTTCACAGCATCAATCACAGGCTCTATTCCCATCATCTTTCGCAATTCATCATTTGTCTTCCTCTCTCTCAACGATACTCCACACATCCGTCGAACCATTCGCATTTCCACCCTTTCCAACCTTTGATGCTGCTCTACGTTCATTACCCATGTCTCGCTCCCATAAATCATAACACTTCTCACACATGCAGCATACACCTTTCCCTTCAGCTTCAACGACACTCCCCTCCTCATCAGCACACCACTCAGTTCCCAAAACTTCTTCCATGCACATCTCACTCTTGCAACCGTTGCCGAGTCTGATCCACCTTCTCCATTCAGCATGTCTCCGAGGTAGCAAAATGTTTTCACACCTTCCAGCTTCACGCCGTCTCCAAGATCCAACTCAACATTTCCTCCATCTGCAGCTCCCTCTGTGCACACCTTACATTTGAATGTAGCTGCCACACTGGTTAATACCCTCTCAGACCACTACATTTTTGATGAACCCACTCAGCGCACATTGTACATTGAATGGAGTTCACTCCGACACCCTTCCTACACACAGCACAGGGCCACTTCCCAGTTATTTCCACCTCACCACATGCTTTACCACTTGCCATCACCTTCGTCTTTCCGATATTCACCTTCAGACCTTTTGTCTCCATACATTCCTTCCACTTGTTCAGCTTTTCCTTCAGTCCATCCATACTTTCCGCAATCAACACCAGATCATCTGCATACAACAACTCCCACGGTAAACCCTGTCGTGAAAATCAAGCTCAGACACGACTTGACCTCTGGGTAGGTTTAATATCATTTAGATCTGCAGTACATCCTGTAAGAATACATGCATGCAACAGGCATTAAATCAGAGCATTTCATGAGCAGCAATGGTTGATTCAATATAACAATGGTTAGCGCAGCGCATTGTCAGCGCAGCATTTGGGGCGTACATACCATTCAAACTACTGGACTATGTCACAGTGAGTGCCGCTGGAGTGTCCGCGCGCGCCCCGGTTGTCCCGGGTCTTATAGACGCCCCTTCCGTAACGAGCACCCCTGGGTTCACCTTGGTATTATTTCACTACATTCTCCCCGCCGTTAGAACTATACTGCCGCTCGGCAGGTTGCAAGCAAGCATCAGCAATAAACGAATGGGTCACGTCAATCCACGTCAGTCGGTCCACCCGTAGCAGTCGGGGCGGCGAACCTCCCTGCCAGTTCGTGTTCGGAATCTACCGGGCACGGCGTCCCCTCGCCCGGAGTCCCCCGCATCGGAAATAGCCGCCGGAGGTTGGAGTCGGACGGGCGCCCCTGCGCCTTCGGGCACGGGAGCGGGGGACGACGGGAGTAACAGTGGTAGTTCCATAGGGGAAGCTTCGATAGAGTCCATAGACTCGTAGACGGGTTCGTCGATATCCCTGTCGTCGTCCCCACATGGGGCGAGATGGCGTACGGAGACCGTAGACTCGCGGCCATCCGCCGTTAACACGCGAGCATGCTCGGGATTAGCCTGGAGGACCTGCACCTTGTCAACAAGGGGGTCGTACTTGCTAGCGCGAACCGCTCGTTTGAGATAGGCGGGCCCCGGTTCAGCGAGCCAGCTGGGTAAAGATTGGATACTGCCGGAGCTTCTAGGGTGGTGGAACAGTCGTTCATGAGGAGTCTGGTTGGTGGCAGTACATAGGAGAGCCCGGATCGAGTTTAGAGCGGCAGGTAGTGACCACACCCATTTATCGAGGCCTCGGCCGAGGGTCCGAAGGCTTAGCATGACGGCCCGCCATATAATCCCATTAAAGCGTTCGATCTGTCCATTCGCTTGGGGCCGGTACGGGGTGGTGTAGCTCGAAGCGACATTATGCTGGAGCAAGTAGCCCCTCACCTCCTGGGACAGGAACACCGCACCCCGATCGGTATGCACGTAGGCCGGATACCCGAACATAGAAAACAAATTCTGCAGGCACCGAATAACCGTGGCAGCCGACATATCCCCGCACGTGTAAGCAAAGGGGAATCGGGAATACTCATCGACGATAGTGAGCAGATAGCGAGAGTTGCTCGACATTGGCAGCGGCCCTTTGAAGTCCATCGCCAAGCGCTCCCACGGTCTAGTAGCCCTAACGAGTGTCCCCAGAGGGGGGTTATAAAAACGCGGTTTGAGTTCCGCACAGATCGCGCAATCATGGCAGATGCGGCGGATGTCCTCCATCGAGTACGGCAGATTGCCCGCGCGCACAAAATGCGCGAAGCGCGTTACCTCGGGATGACACATAGTGCTGTGCAAAGTGCGCAGCCCCTCCAAAGTTACAACCCCCGCGCAAGTGGCCGGCCTCGATAAGGCGTCAGCGACCAGGTTATCCTTCCCCGGGCGGTATTTGATGGTGTAGCAGAAGTCGGCGAGTTCGATACGCCAACGGGTGATTTTCTCATTCTTAATGCGCTGAGCATGTAAGGTGTCGTACATAAACGCAACACTCTGTTGGTCCGTGATGATTTGGAAACTCCGCCCAAGCAGATACGGCCGCCATCGCCGAATTGATTCGACGATCGCGTACGCTTCCTTTTCGACAGACGAATGCCTCCGCTCGGCGGAGGTGAGAGTCCGCGAGAAGAAAGCCACAGGGCGGCCTCCTTGGGAGAGAGTCGCCGCTATCGCATGATCTGAGGCATCACTCTCCAAAACGAAAGAGGCACTCTCGTCAATCGTCGCGACAGCGGCGCCAGCAATGTCGATTTTAAGGCCCTCGAAGGCCGCCAGGGCGGCCGGGCCCATGGGGAAAGTGTCGCAGGCCACGAGGGGGCGGAGCTTCGCAGAGAAATTTTGCACCCACTTTGAGTAGTGGGCGAACAGCCCTAGAGCGCGTTTCAGCGAAGCCCGATCGCTAGGCGGAGCCATATCGAGCAAAGGGCGCAGACGCTCCTTATCCGGAGAGACGGAGCCATGGGTCACGGTGTACCCCAAAAGGTCTACCGTGCGTAGAGAGTATTGACACTTCGCTGCATTCATGGTTAAGCGATATTTCCGCGCGACCTCGAGGAAGCGTTTCAGATTAGCGTCGTGATGCTCCTGGTCATACCCACAAACCGTAAGATTGTCCAGATAGACAAAGACATCGGTCAAATTCTCCTTCGCAACGAGGTCATCCATAGCTCTCTGAAAACAAGCGACGCCGTTCGTTACCCCAAAGGGAAGTCTCGTGAACTGGTACAACCGCTGACCCGATTCAAAGGCTGTAAAGACGCGATCAGCCCTAGAGATGGGGACTTGATGATACGCACTACGCAGATCGAGAGTGCTATAAACGGAATACAGGGCCACCTGGCGTACCAGGGCGTCCATCCCCGGTAAGGGGTAGGCATCCAGCTGTGTAAAACGATTAATCGTCTGCGAATAGTCGATTACCATACGCCGGCGGTGGGCCTCACTCCGCACCACTAAGACTTGGGCCCGCCACGGTGACCTACTGTGTTCTATGATACCATCCTTTAAGAGCAGGGCCGTTTCTTCCGCAATGAATTGCGCGTCCGCGCGAGAGTAACGCCGCGATTTGACGGCTACAGGGGTACAATCAGTGGTCAGGTTGGGGAACAGTGAGAGTGGCTCCATGTCCATTTGAGCGAGGGCGCACACAGCGAGCGTGTCCGGCCCTCCGAAGTCTATTTCCAAACGTCCATGCCGCTTAAGGAAATCAAGTCCTAACAGAACGTCAGCGCATAAGGCCGGTAATACCATGAGATACACGTCCGGGAACGTGCGTCCCTTTATCACAAGTTTCAATCGACACGCCCATTTTGTGCTCAACCGAAGTCCCTGAGAGGCCATGAAGATCCGGCGGGTTGTCCCGAGAACCGGCCACCCATGTTGATGCACGAGTCGCTGATCGATAAAACTATCCGTGGACCCCGTGTCAATCAAAGCTTGCGCAAAAACGCCTGCGACCGTGAGCGGAACGAAGGCCTGCGCTAGGCCGGCAGACCCGGCAGGTATAGTTCCGGCCGGGCGAGAAGATCGCGCCTCGCGGGTGGATCCCACGCCGGCTGCAATCCTTCGGGCAGCGTCGGCAGGTTGGGCCTTAGCAGGAGCATTGAAGTCAGTTGGCTCATCAGCAGTTTCATTTGCCAGAGTGGGTGTGGGTTGGTCGTAAGAGCAGCTGCCAGGTGGCGCTCGAGCCACGTGAGAAAGGTCTCTGCCGTCTGCAGAGTCATATGCCAAAGTGGGAGCATGTAATTCGTAAAAGCTGCCGTCAGATGGGGCTCGAGTCACGTGAGAAAGATTTCTGCCGTCTGCAGATTCACATGCCAAAGTGGGTGCATGTAATTCGCAAAAGCTGCCGTCAGATGGGGCTCGAGTCACGTGAGAAAGATTTCTGCCGTCTGCAGATTCACATGCCAAAGTGGGTGCATGTAATTCGCAAAAGCTGCCGTCAGATGGGGCTCGTGTCACGTGCTGCGTTTGCCGCACTTCAAGAGGAGTTTCCAAAGCAGGAGCATGTCGCTTGTTTGAAGTAGGCGTTCGAACGCCAGTCAAGGTCGGACGCGCTGTGACCGGTCGCGTTCGCGCCATTTGTTTCGGCGGCCCGATGTATCTCACCAAGGTCGGGCGGGTAGCCAGAGGCCCGCGAGGAGGAGAGCGGCTCTTCAAAGCCGAGCGAGGCGCCCCGTCCGGCGCTCGATCCGTTGGCTCCGCGATGAGCCCATTCAAGATCGCTCGGGAATGCGTGCCCCGAGCGGCCTTTCTGCAGACCTTTGCAAAATGGCCCTTGGTGGAGCACAGGTGACATGTCGCCTCTCGGGCCGGGCATTCAGAGCGAGGATGCTGCCGATTTCCACAAAAATAACATTTTGCATACCAGGCAGGCCGTGGCCGGGCAGCGGCGGCAGCAGTGAGGCCGGAAGCGGAGTCCGCTTCAGGAGCTCCCAGAGACTCGGCCGTAGTGGTGGTCGGGTCCTCCTCCGTATCCTCGGCGGTAGCCCTCTCAGGTCGCGCGAGTTGCGAGGTCCCCGCCACGACTCGTGGGTGATCATATGTGGTCAATTGTTCTCGGGCATCTGTGTATACGCGTGCCAGCCATAGTGCTTCTGTAAATGTCAGCTCCGCGACCTCCAAGAGACGGAGCCGCAAGACTCCAGAACTAATTCCGGAGATGAATGAATCTCGGAGCAAATCGTCCTGCACTTGCTCGTGGGTCCGGACATCCTGCACGCAGTCTGCCAATAGGAAGCGCAACTCCTGCCGAAGCGATCGATCGATTCAGACGGTTGCTGTCGCCGCTGAGAGAGTTGATGCCGGCCGTGCACAGCGCTCCGTGTCTTTACGTAGAGGCGCTTCAGCTCGGCTAGGGCCGTAGCGTACGTCCCAAATCGAGAAATGTTCTTGAAAACAGTGTGATGGACCTTGGACTGTAACACGGACAGCTTTATCGCAGCGGTGGGCTCTGTCTCGTGAGCCGCAAAGTAATTCTCCAGCGTGTTGAGCCAATGAGCAAACTCCGATGCAGATCCCTCAGCTTGAGGGTCGGCTCCGAGGATCGGTACCACGATCATCTTGTGGTCAGCCATTCCGGCGATCTAAATGATATTAAATGTCGTGAAAATCAAGCTCAGACACGACTTGACCTCTGGGTAGGTTTAATATCATTTAGATCTGCAGTACATCCTGTAAGAATACATGCATGCAACAGGCATTAAATCAGAGCATTTCATGAGCAGCAATGGTTGATTCAATATAACAATGGTTAGCGCAGCGCATTGTCAGCGCAGCATTTGGGGCGTACATACCATTCAAACTACTGGACTATGTCACAGTGAGTGCCGCTGGAGTGTCCGCGCGCGCCCCGGTTGTCCCGGGTCTTATTGACGCCCCTTCCGTAACGAGCACCCCTGGGTTCACCTTGGTATTATTTCACTACAAACCCTCCTTTATGTTCTGAGCCAGCATCTCCATCACAGCTACAAATAGTAGTGGACTTAGTACCGACCCCTGATGCACTCCCACCTTCACCTCAAACTCACCACTGTTCCCGTCCTTCATCCTTACAGCTGTGTGCGCTCTTTTGTACATTGCCATTAGTACATGGTGTTGTGTCATTGTAGTGCAAAATTTGCTACACTAGTGGAACCAATGTTTTTTGGAATCTTTATACCCTAGGCAACAAGACCTGAGTTGGTTCCATTTTTTTCAATGGCGTCTTTGGCGGCCATTTTGACTTTCAAAATGGCCACCATTTTTTGCAATTTTGTATGTATCTTTTCACATAAAACACTTTGATTAACCATTTTTTCTGGCATTTTTGTCATTCCTTGTACAGAAAATCCACCAGAACACTTATATCCAGTTAACAGACGTTTTTTGAGAAATATCTTTGGCTAACAACTTGTTTTGAGCATAATCTAGTCGGTTGTAGCTGAAGACGTATATGCACAAATTTTCTAGAGATGCCAAGTACAGGAAGAAATCTGGCTGCTTTAGTGAACGTGTGAAGTTAATCAGCGCCAACACTTGCCTCATGTACATTCGTGCCCATTGATACATTGGGAATTTACTGTGGCTCCTGTCAAAATCTCTGAGCTGCTTTTCCAAGTTTAGATGTTCAATCTCCATTAGAAGTTGGTGATGGGCTTCCTGAATGCCTACCTCTTTCTTGTTTGCTTCTATCAAGTTATCCATACAGGCAGATAGAGCTTCTACAACTGCAGGCTTCTCTTTCAGAAATTCTGAAAGCCAGAGATCAAAGAATACCTCTAATGTGAGCTCATGAGCTTGAACAGCACGATTGTGGTGATTCCCATTGAGTATCTGATTTACTGTCACAGTGCTGTACAGATCCTTGCTCCAAGCTTCATCAAGCCCGCTGTGCTGAACAGTCCTCCCAAGGCACCTTAGTGCACACAAGACAGTGTGGAAACCACCAGGGCATACCATCCATTTCCCAGCATATTGGTCATGAAGATATTCTAACTTTAGGGCCCTCTTGTAAAGATCCATGTCAAATGTAACTAAGATCGTTCCAGTGTTTTCTGGACACACAACACTATTGAGGTACGAAAGCTTCTCAAGAACTGTCACCAGTGTTGTCCACTCATGAGCTGGTGCCTTAATGATGGGCATTGTGTGATCTTGATCAAGGTTGGGTGTCTTGTTCTCTGCTGGAGTGCACACACGAGAATTGTATGCTGACCAAACTGGTATACCGTCTGATGTCTCTTCATGGTGCCTCTGTGAATACCGTGAAAGTAGCCATGCAAAGTCTTGCTGTGTTGCATTAACAACTTTATCTCGATACTGACCAAGTTTAAAGTTTTCATAGCGTGGACTTCTACTTGGCTTGGGGTTACCAGTAATTGTACAGTCAGACATTTCAGTCACAGTTGGCAGGATGTTCTCAAGTTTTGTTGAGGTGTTGTCATGCATCTTCAGTGGTTCAGCTACAGTCTCGTATTCTGATACATCTGGGGGAACTTGTTGATAGACAGCAAGAGCAGTCCCATGGAATGTGTTCCGTCCATCAGCTATGTCTACCTTGGCATCTATGTTATCAGCTGAGCATCTGATTGGCAGATTTTTCAACAGTCGTGGAGGCACGTAAACGCCATTGAATTCATTCATATTCTCTTGGACTGTGGTGGCAATCTTTGAAGTGATCTCCTTTACACGTTGATATGAAACACCAACGCCACTCTGGTACAACATGTCTATGTCTCTGCGACTGCGGTGTGCATGATGGCTATGGAGTGAAAGTCCAACCCCTAATGGCGTTTCAGTTGTGAACCTGAAGGTTGAAGTTGAGGACTTTGGCTGATATTGCACCTGCCGATCAGATTTGAACTCCTGGATGATGTGCTGTCCAATAAGTGCACATGTTCCATTTATCTTTTCATTGCGTGATTGTGTTTTGGTGGTGGCTGCTCCCTGGTATTTGAAATTGCACATTTGAAATTGGCATGAGCAACGTCAACCAAAGGTTCAGGAGTTCTCTCTTGGCAGAATACACAAAGTTCGTAACTTGTGCATTTCTTCTTAGAAGGCGGCTCTTCAAACGATGACATTATGCGGCGGTGAAGCTGAAATCCAGTCTATGAATACCTGTAAGATAAAAAAGAAAAAAGCAAATGTTCATATTTCTTTCATTATTGTAATTATAGTTATCTATGTGTAGTTTAATACTGTAGAAATTAGAATACATACAAAATTGCAAAAAACGGCGGCCATTTTGAAATTCAAAATGGCCGCCGAAGACGCCATTGAAAAAAATGGAACCAAATCAGGTCTTGTTGCCAAGGGTATATAGATGCAAAAAAACATTGGATCCACTAGTGGAGCAAATTTTGCACTTACATATAATAATTCTACATAACACCATGTACTACATCACTACTCTGATCAACCATTCCTCCACTCCAAACTTCCTCAATGCCCATGTCAATACTTTGCGTGGAACCCTATCGAATGCTTTCTCCAGATCAACAAACCCAAGAAACAACTTCTTCCTCTTCTCCATGTACTTCTCCTGCAACTGCCTCACAATAAAAAGCGCGTCTGTCGTTCCTCTTCCTGGCATAAATCCAAACTGCATTTCGTCGAACTTCACTTTCTTCCTTATCCTCCTCTCCAACACCCTTTCCAATACCTTCATTCCATGCTCCAATAACTTTATCGCTCGGTACGAGCCACACTCCAGAGGGTTGAAGGAGCTGTGGCTCCCACGTCGATCGAAAGAATGGACGCGACAAAAAGCTTGAATTCATCTGAGCTGCTTTATTAGAATCAAACACTCAGGCACTCTCTGGGAAAAACGTTTTACGGTCGGCAATATATATCTATTCCGCCAGGGGGTTTGCCCAGGCCTGGCGCCAGGGGGCGTGGCCCCGCGGGCCGGCTGTGGCCTGGCAAGCCGAGGGCGAGCCTGCCCGGGCGTCCCGACCGAGGCCTGGCAAGTCGAGCGCGGGCCTGCCCGGGCGTCCTGGACGAGCCCGGCCTGGTGATCGCTCCGCGTCCTTGATAGGTGCAAGGCGATTGTGTAACCCCAGCGGCAGCCGCTACACACGTCCCCCCAGAATCGACTTGCACCGGCAGGGTCAACTTGAGGGGGGTCCTGATGACCCGGCCGAAGCGACCCCTGGTGGGTCGTGGGAGGGGCTCCGGTGAGGTGGTGGGCGGTCGAGTGGGGGGCACCGTGGACGGGGGGCGGCCTCGCCGCGGCGGGAGGGCCACCCGTGGTGGGTGGTCGACGTCCACGTGCGCCGGCTTGAGGCGGTCCACTGCAATCCGGTCCGACCTGCCGCCGATGTCGATGACGAACGACTTGTCGTCCCGTCGCAGCACCCGGAAGGGCCCGTCGTACGGCGGCTGGAGTGGCCGCCGATGTGCGTCGTGACGCACAAAAACATACTCCGCGGTGCGGAGTGCTGGGGGGACGTAGGACTGGGGGTCACCGTGGTGGGATGTCGGCACGGGGGCAAACCGTCGGGCGGCCTCCTGGAGGTCCGAGCGCTGGCGAGCTGCGGACCAGGGGCTGGTAGCGTCGGGCACGAATTCGCCCGGGACGCGTAGCACCTGGCCATAGACCAGCTCGGCGGTGGATGCCTGGAGGTCCTCCTTGGGGGCCGTGCGAAGGCCCAAAAGGACCCACGGCAGCCGGTCGGCCCAACCGCCGTCTTGAAGGCCGGCCATGAGCGCGGCCTTCATGGAGCGGTGGAATCGCTCGCACAACCCGTTTGCTTGGGGGTGGTAGGCCGTAGTACGGTGGAGCTTGACCCCCAGGTTGCGGGCGACCGCGCCCCACAGCTCGGAGGTGAACTGTGGTCCGCGGTCTGACGAGATGTCCGCCGGTGCGCCGAAGCGGGCGACCCAGGTGGCGATGAAGGCCTGCGCCACGTCGGCGGTGGTGGTGGAGACGAGGGGAACGGCCTCCGGCCACCTGGTGGTCCTGTCCACCATGGTGAGCAGGTGTGTGAACCCTCGTGATGGGGGAAGGGGGCCCACCAGATCCACGTTGACGTGGTCGAAACGTCGTTCGGGCACGGTGAAAGGTGCCAGCGGGGCCTGGGTGTGTCGGTGGACCTTGGCCCGTTGGCAGGCGGTGCAGGCGCTGGTCCAATCGCGGACGTCCCGACGAAGGCCGTGCCAGACGAAACGCGCCGACACCAGCTTCTGGGAAGCTTTCCGGCCCGGGTGGGAAAGGCCGTGGAGGGAGGCGAAGATGCGGCGTTGCCAGGTGACGGGCACGATGGGGCGAGGCCGGCCTTGGGAGACGTCGCAGAGCAGGACAGTGTCCGCGCAGGGGATGTCGGCCAGGCGGAGGCCCGTGTCCGCCGCCCGGAGGGCTTGCACCGTGGTGTCGGTGGTTTGGTCCACCGCCATGAGCGCAAAATCCACGCCCAGGTGGACCGCGTTCGCGCTGGCCCGGGAAAGACAGTCGGCCACGGCGTTGTTTTTGCCGGCGACGTGCCGGATGTCCGTGGTAAACTCCGACACGGCGGAGAGGTGGCGCTGTTGGCGGGCCGACCATGGCTCCGTGACCTTGGCCATGGCGTAAACCAACGGCTTGTGGTCGACGAACGCCGTGAAAGGTCGGCCCTCCAGGAGGTGGCGGAAATGGCGGACGGCCAGGTGTAGACCGAGGAGCTCCCGGTCAAACGTGCTGTATTTGAGCTCGTTCGGCCGGAGCTGCCGGCTGAAAAAAGCGAGTGGCTGCCAAACCCCGTTCACCCATTGCTCATGTACGGCGCCCACCGCGTAGTCGGAGGCATCCGTGGTGAGGGCGATGGGAGCGTTGAGCACCGGGTGAGCGAGCAGTGTTGCGTCGGCGAGGGCCCGCTTTGAGCTTTGGAAGGCCGCATCCATTGCTGCGGACCAGGCGATGTCGTGCTTGGCCGGCTTGCCCCGGAGGGCTTCGTAGAGGGGCCGCATGAGTTGAGCAGCGCGGGGCACGAAGCGGTGATAAAAATTCACCATTCCCAGGAATTCCTGCAGGGCCTTTATGGTGCGGGGACGCGGGAAAGTGGTGATGGCCTCGACCTTGGTTGGCAGCGGCACAGCCCCGTTCTTGGTGATGTGGTGGCCCAAAAAATCAACGGCCGTCGTGCCGAAGTGGCATTTGGCCGGGTTGACGATGAGGCCGTGCTCGCTGAGGCGCCCGAACAGTGTTCGGAGGTGGAGGAGGTGCTCGGCCCGGGACGTGCTGGCGACGAGGATGTCGTCCAGGTAAACGAAAAGGAACGGCAGGTCACGCAGCACGCCGTCCATCAAGCGCTGGAACGCCTGAGCCGCGTTCTTGAGACCAAACGGCATCCGCAAGAACTCGAATAAGCCGAACGGCGTGATGACTGCCGTTTTAGGGACGTCGGCCGCCCTGACAGGTACCTGGTGATATCCCCGTATGAGATCAATTTTTGAAAAAATGACCCGTCCCGCCAGACGGGCGGAGAAGTCTTGGATATGTGGGATCGGGTACCTGTCGGGTGTTGTAGCGTCATTAAGACGGCGGTAGTCGCCACACGGGCGCCATCCACCCCCCGGCTTTGGCACGATGTGCAGTGGCGAGGCCCACGCGCTATCGGAGCGCCGCACGATGCCGAGGTGCTCCAACGCGTCGAATTCGGCCTTCGCAACGGCAAGCTTGGCTGGGTCGAGGCGGCGGGCCCTGGCGTAGACCGGCGGGCCCGTGGTTGGTATGTGGTGCTCGATCCCATGCCGTACTGCGACGGCCGAAAACGTCGGCCGCGTGAGGGCCGGGAACTCCGCGAGCAGGCGAGCAAACTCGTTCGCCGCCGGGACGGTGCATGCCAGCTCGGTCGGCGCGGAGCTGCTCAATGTGCATACCAGGGAGCTGAAGGTTTCAGCGTTGATTAAACGACGCCGTTGGACGTCCACCAGCAGTCCGTGTGCGCAGAGGAAGTCGGCGCCGAGCAGAGCCATGGGCACGTTGGCGGTTACAAACGTCCAAGCGAAGCGTTGGCCGCCGAAGCAGAGGGTGACGTTGCGCGGGCCGAAGGTGCGGATAGTCGATCCGTTGGCCGCAACCAAGGAGGGGCCGCAAACCGCGGATTGCCTGTCCTGGTCAGAGGCGGGCATGACGCTCACTTGGGCGCCGGTGTCGCACAGGAAGCGCCGTCCGGACGCTTTATCCGTGATGAACAGTAAGTTGCCCGTGTGACTGTGGCCGGCGCTCATGGCAGGTAATGAACGCCGGCCTGGCCGTTTCCCGACCCGCCGAAGGTGCACGGGGGTCGGCATGTCCGGGCCTTCTGTCCGAACCTGGCATGATAGGAACACCACGCTTGGTCGGGTGGAGGCTTCGGACGTCGTGCTGAACCTGGTCGGCTCGGTATAGCGGCCGCCAATTGCGTCGGCAGTTCGGCCGTCGAACGCGCCGGGTGCTCGGGCGCCATGGATGGTGCATCAGGCGGCGGCGGGTCCCATGTCGCCGCTGCGATGCGCTGTCCCGCGGCGGAGATTTTGTCGGCTTCTCTGGCAAGGGCCCGGGGATCTGTGATCGTCGTGCTTGCCAGGGCGAGGCGTACCGGGTTAGGCAGCTGACGGAGGAACAGCTCCCGGAACAGGAATGCCGGAGAGTGCTCGCCGAGCAGCGAAAGCATGTAGTCCATTCGCTCGGAAGGGCGCGTGTCGCCGAGCTCCGGCAAATCGAGCAGGCGCCGTGCGCGTTCCGCCGCTGGGAGGGCGAAAGCATCGAGGAGAAGCTTCTTAATCGCGCCGTATTTGTCCGCGGCTGGCGGGCTCTCGAGGAGGCTCAGGGCGCGGGCTGCGGTGGCTGAACCGAGCGCAGCGACCACGTGGTGGAAGCGGGTGTCGTCCGCCGTGATGCCCCGCAGGGCGAACAGGGACTCCGCTTGTGCGAACCAAACCGCCGCGTGAGCCTCCCAGAAGGTAGGCAGTTTAAGGGCGACTGCCGTGTCCATGTCGGTAGGTCACCAATGAAGGAGCTGTGGCTCCCACGTCGATCGAAAGAATGGACGCGACAAAAAGCTTGAATTCATCTGAGCTGCTTTATTAGAATCAAACACTCAGGCACTCTCTGGGAAAAACGTTTTACGGTCGGCAATATATATCTATTCCGCCAGGGGGTTTGCCCAGGCCTGGCGCCAGGGGGCGTGGCCCCGCGGGCCGGCTGTGGCCTGGCAAGCCGAGGGCGAGCCTGCCCGGGCGTCCCGACCGAGGCCTGGCAAGTCGAGCGCGGGCCTGCCCGGGCGTCCTGGACGAGCCCGGCCTGGTGATCGCTCCGCGTCCTTGATAGGTGCAAGGCGATTGTGTAACCCCAGCGGCAGCCGCTACAGGGTCACCTTTCCCCTTGTATAGAGGGACGAGGGTACTCAGTTCCCAATCCACAGGAATGCGGCCTTCTTTCACCACCAGATTACAGATCTCTGCCATTCTCTTCACACCCCAACTTCCTGCTGCTTTCAACATATCTCCCACAACTCCCGTCGGCCTTCCCGCTTTTCTACTCTTCATTGCTTTTATTGCTTCCTCAACTTCCTTCTCAGTTATCTTCTCTGCCGGTCCTAAAACTGGGTTACTCTCTATGTTGCCATCCCATTCATTCTCTGTATTCAACAGCATTTCCATATATCTTTTCCATCTTCCTTTAATTCCATCTGGGTCGACAACGATTTGTCCCACTTCATCCTTCAAGCAACTCACCCCCATCACATCACACCTCTCTTTCGCTATCTGCTTTGCAATCCTGAATACTGCTCTGTGACCCTCTTCCGAATCCAAGCGTTCTCTGAACATTTTCCTACATGCCTCCTGCACCTTTGCTACCTCTTTCTTTGCAGCCTTCTTGGCTGCCTGATAACTTTCATGCTCTGCTGTTTCTGCTCCCGTACCCTTCGCCTTCTACCACTCCTTGAACTTCTTCCTCTTCTCGTCAATCCTCTTTCCAACTTCATCATCCCACCACCATGTTTCCGAGTGCCTCGGTGGTCCTTTTGTCCATCCACATACCTCACCAACGGCTCCCAACAGACAATCTTTCATTGACATCCAACCACGTTCAAGCTCAACAACATCATCCTCGACCCCACTCAGCCTCTCTTTTAATGCCTCCCTTACTGTCACCTCTTTCAACCTCCACACCTTCATTCTCGGTTGGTACTTCACCCACCGAGCTCTCCTCGCACCTTTCACCCTTATATCGCAGACAACCAAGTGGTGCTGTGAAACAGCCTCCTCCCCCAGGATCACCTTTGTGTCCCAGAGGTGCCCCCTATCTCGCCTACGCACCATCAGGTAAGTCAACGGTTGTCGTCGACCCACCTGACGTGTATGTAACAAGCTTATTATCCTCTTTCTGGAACTGAGTATTACAAATCATCAAATCAGCTCCATCAGCAAACTCCAAAATCATTTCACCTTCTCCATTTCTCACGGCTGCGTCAGCATCACGGCTGCGGTTTAAAACATATTTAAATAATATTTAAACAAAACCATGAAAAATAATCTGGGAAAAGTCTCTAAGTGAGAACGTGGATTTGAGAAAGAAGGAGCAGAGGTGGAAGAAAAACGAGATTCAGGGGGCGGGGCACAAGTCGAGACGAGGAGGAGAGCGAACAAGCACGTGTCCGGGAGAGAAAGAATTAATATCGAATTCTTTGTTTATTTGTTTGTTTTGTTTTTGAAACGTTGGACAAAGGGTAAGATGTTCGTGAGAGGTAGGGGGGAGAAAAGAAAATCAAAGAAACAAGCAAATACTATGAAGGAAAGAACTTATATTCACAAAATATTGACGGGGGGGGGGGGGGGGGGGGGAGCCTGTGTAGGAGCCTGGCCTGAGAAGGGAGCCTGACCCTGTGTAGCCTAAATATATAATATTTACATTGTTCATGGGATTGTCATGACCAATGTCATACATTGTCATTCTTATTGTTCAACGGGCAAACAATTATTCCCACGGTATTGTGAGGTGGACCAGGGGCAACCTGCCCCAAGTCTTTCACGAACTAGCTGGCGAGGCATGATGACTCAGGTTATTGATACTTGGAATTCGTTCTTGGTAGCTTGATACTCTTCGCGAAGGACACCATGGCATCTTTAACGTGCACCTACGAAGGCTGGCAGGTGGGACGCCAGTTTAACTTCCATCCGAGGGACACACATGGAAACTGTGGAAAACATGGAAACAACAAGTCACCAAATGCAATTAATGGGATAAATCGAAATGATTGGGGCAGAGAATGTGTTGCTGCAGCAGATTGAAGATACCCACCGAATGGAGAAATGATTCAGTGAAAGTGAATTATGGCGCTCATAAACATGGATATATAAATCCCTTCGAATCAGCATCTTTCCAGGATAGACGAGCAGAGTGGACAGAAAATTTGAGAAGTCATGGAGAAATGGAGCACGCTGTTTAGGTGTTCTGTAACGAAGCGTAATTGCTATTTTTAATTGAGCACGTGATGTTCCGATACAGTATGTGCAAAAAGGTGTCACCGCAAAATACCGTCAACCTCGCATGCAGCCAGTGCCTGCTGGTTGCATCATTGCTCGGAGTGCCACTGATGCAGTGCCCCCCTCTGTTTCCAGCTACTCGCTTTGCAGACCTCAGAAGGATGTCGGGCTGAGTCAACCCACCTGGTGTGAAGTCAACGGCACAGCAGGGTCTCGAACTCAAGACCTAAAGATGTTAAGCGAAGACCGACATTGCTGTGAGTTCAAGTGGTCGATTTGGACACTCGGGCAATAATATGTTCATAACCAGGAGGAGGTTTAAAAAAAATAGCATTTCTTGCATCACGAGGTGACAATGGACGTTCCAGTTAGACGGAGCAAGCCCCGATCCGTGTCCAAAACAAGCTCACCAAGGACGACGGACGTGCTGGTCTTTCAATGAGACCACTCGGAGGTGAGAGGACGATGGTGGTCCACTGCGGTCGATGCGCTTGGCAACCATGACGACGACCGATAACATGTATGAAGGAGCGGAAATGTCAACGGGTGCATGGATTAAACGGACCGAGGCTCGTTGTTTGCGAAGTTTTCCAGGACGGTGGAAGATACGGAACACGTGACGCAAACAGGACCGGGCGAAACCCCCACCTGGGGGGATGGAGGTGATCCTCCGTAATGTGAAACGTCATCGAAATCAAATCCTTCAGGTACAAACGGAGTAATACGGACCCTAATATCCTCGAGCGACCGAGCAATCCTTTATGCTCGACGGAACGTTTATTTGAATCTGTCAATGGCTTATTAATGATCCTGTTCACACCCATGATGTATTCATAGTCCAAAGTTATAATCTGAAGAATCCTATTATAATAGAGAAAACGTATTTGGTTATGTATGTTTATATGCGACCAAAACGTCTTCTTCTTCTTCAAATAAAATTAACACCCAAAACACAGTCCGTGAACTCTAAATTACGTTTAGACTGCTGAGACCCCTCAGACCTTTGACGACCCTTTAAGTCCCACAAGACCACCAAGATCCCTGAAGACCCAAAAGGCCCTGAAGACACAAAATAACCCGAAGACCGAAAAGCCCCTGAAGACCCAAAACACCCTGAAGACCCAAAACAACCCAAAGAACCAAAATACCCTTAAATACCCCGAAGACCCAAAATACCCTTAAATACGCTGAAGAACCAAAATACCCTTTAAGGCCCTGAGGATCCAAAAGACCCTGAAGACCCAAAAGACCCCGACGACCCAAAAGACCCAAAAGACCATGAAGACCCAAAAGACCCCAAAGACCCTTAAAGACGTTTACGACCCAAAAGACCCTTAAATACCCCGAATAATCAAAATAACCCAAAGACCCTTAAATACCCAAAGGAACCCAAAGACCCTTAAGACCCAAAATCCCCTGAAGACACCGAAGACCCAAAACACCCCGAAGACCCAAAACTCCTCAAAGATGCAAAATACCCTTAAAGGCCCAGATGCTCCAAAAGACCCTAAAGACCCAAATGGCCCTAAAGACCCAAAACACCATGAAGACCCAAAACACCCAAAAGACCCTGAAAACCAAAAATACACCTGTCCCTCTGAAACGACGTGTGGTGAGGCGCGCTGTGCGTGTCCACCCGCGCGAGTTCAAACAATTATTTTGCACAAATTTATTTGTAGTGTTTGTGATATTACATTTTTATAAGCAATTTAAGTTGAAAAAAAACAATCAAAACAGAACTCCTCAGCACATACATACGGGAGGGGTCGGTGCAGACGAAGTTTGTGACGATGACACCTCACCACCACGTAATTCAAAACACCTCACCACCACGTGATTAAAAACACCTCACCACAACGAAATTCAAAACACCTCACCACCATGAAATTCAAAACACCTCACCACCAAGTCATTCAAAACACCTCACCACCACGTAATTCAAAACACCTCACCACCACGTGATTAAAAACACCTCACCACCATGAAATTCAAAACACCTCACCACAACGAAATTCAGAACACCTCACCACCATGAAATTCAAAACACATCACCACTAAGTCATTCAAAACACCTCACCACCACGTAATTCGAAGCACATCACCACCATGTGATTCAAAACACCTCACCACCACGAAAATTCAAAACACATCACCACCACGTGATTCAATACACCTCACCACCATGTGATTCAAAACACCTCACCACCACGAAAATTCAAAACACATCACCACCACGTGATTCAATACACCTAACCACCATGTGATTCAAAACACCTCACCACCACGAAAATTCAAAACACATCACCACCACGTGATTCAATACACCTCACCACCATGTGATTCAAAACAGCTCACCACCAAGTAATTCAAAACACCTCACCACCACGAAATTCAAAACACATCACCACCAAGTAATTCAAAACACCTCACCACCACGTAATTCAAAACACATCACCACCACGTGATTCAATACACCTCACCACCAAGTAATTAAAAACACCTCACCACCACGTGATTCAATACACCTCACCACCACGTGATTCAAAACACCTCACCAACAACGTTATTAAAAACACATCACCAACAACGTTATTAAAAACACTTCACAACCACGGAAACAAATGTTTGAGTGAGTAGTTCAGTGACAACACAGACACTGCCCAGATATGTAGATATATAGATAGATGACGGTACCTGAGTTGCTGTTTTGTCATGGTTTACACCAATCATAATACAAGCAATTATTTTGCACAAATGTATTTGTAATATACGTGATATTACATTTTATAAACAGTTGAAGATTTAAGTTTAAAAAAAAAGTTTCAAAATATTTTTCAAAAAAAACAATACCCTTAGGACATACCCACGGGAGATATAGATGCATACCAGAAGTTTGGTACGATTTCACAAAAGTTTAAGGGAGTAGTTCAGTGACAAGACAAGACAGACATTGCACATATATATATATATATATATATATATATATATATATATATATATATATATACATTTATTTTATATAGCGCTTTTCAAGAAGCCCAAAGACGCTTTGACAGAGTACAAAAAACAAGTGCAAAAAGACAAAAATCAATAGGTAAATAATCAAAGCAAAAGGAAGGAGAAGGAGAAGAGATAGTCAGGGGTTAAATGCTGAGGGTTAAATGTTGAATGCAGTGTTGAACAGGTGGGTCTTGAGTGATATTTTGAATGTGGTGAGTGAGGAGGAGTCTCTGATGGTGTGAGGTAGTGAGTTCCAGAGGGTGGGAGCAGCGATGGAGAAGGCCCTGTCCCCCCAGGATCTGAATTTGGTCTGGATGGGGGGTGGGGGGGGGGGGGGGGTTAGGAGGTTGGTACCAACAGAGCGGGGGTTGCGGGTGGGAGTGTGTCTGGAGAGGAGGTCAGCCAGGTAGGATGGGGCCAGGTTATGGAGGGCTTTGTAGGTCAAGAGGAGGATTTTGTACTGGATTCTCTGGGGGATGGGGAGCCAGTGAAGCTTGTAAAGGACGGGGATGATGTGGTCACGGGTCCGGGAATGGGTGAGTAGACGGGCAGCGGAGTTCTGAATATATTGGAGTTTATTGGTGATTATTGAGGGTGAACCATAGAGGAGGCTGTTGCAGTAGTCCAGACGGGAGGTGATGAAGGCATGGATGAGGGTTTCTGCAGCCGTGGAGGAGAGGGATGGACGGAGACGGGCGATATATATCTATATATATAGAAACATTATCTCAATAGTATATATATCTCAATATATACATGCATTATCAATGGATTCCCAGAGGAGATCTGTGCGACAAGGTTGTGGCCTGACATTGTCATCTGGTCAGGTTCAACAAGACAGGTCATTCAACAAGATGACATTGTCATGACATTGGCATTTGGCATGACATTGTCATTTGGTCAGGTTCAACAAGACATATATATATATTGTTACGGTTTTCCACCGCCCTTCCTGCCCTTACCAAGGGGAGATTAAGCCCCTTGTTCTTTCTGGGTCGGCGCAACCGGGAGACTTGAAGCGCCCCTCCCGGGCAAACGCAAGGTAGGGTTTCGGGACAATTCTCGCACGTACCTAAATCCCTGCGCTGCCACGGAAGCGGGGAATCAAGCCTCACACGAGCCACGTGTAATTTGAGAACACCGAGCGGATTGCGTACCACGTGGTCCATGCAGTTACCTTTGGTATTGTAACCCGATTCGAGCGGTTTTATTCGTACCATGCTTAGTCAATGATGGAAGGGATGAGACGGCCGAATAAAGGAAGAACACGATTTAATTACTATTTACACTATTATGTACAAGTCGGTAGAAACTTTATTCCTTTGGTATTGGAACCCGTTTCGAGCGGTTTAATTCGTACCATGCTTAGTCAATGATGGAAGGGACGAGACGGTCGAATAAAGGAAGAACACGAATTAATTACTATTCACACTATTATATACAAGTCGGTAGAAACACAGAGGCACAGAGCAGCCCTAATCAGTCTTACGTTAACCCCAGACACGGGCCCGATCACACTCACAAAGGGGAAATGCAGGTAGGGTGGTGTTCCTCACTGGACAGTCGTCCAGGAACGGACCCGCCCGGCATGGCTCTCCCCGGTCACAGCACGTCCCGCGATGAAGGCAAGCAGGCGGTGGAAGGGATCCTTGTAGCGCATCTCTCGAACAAAGGGAAGATGAGGCAGGAGAGAAATGTACGCGTCTCTCGCCGGCTTGGCGGTTTTCCACAGCGCGCTTAGTTACCAGCGCGCTATCACTCGCGTAACCCAATAGAGGCTCTGCCTCAAGCTCAACCGAGCATCCAATTTGGTACGAGCGCTTATAGCTGGGTTCATGCGTGTCTTTTCTCAGAACTCGTAACTCTCATCAAGCGCCTCTCCCATAACTCAGTGCAGCTCCCCTCTTGCAGAACTGCACACCCCGAGCTCATAACTAAACTGCAACTCTCATCAAGCGCCTCTCCCATAACTGCACATCCCGAGCTCATAACTGACTTCGGGGGCTTCACGCAACGGGTTATATGGCGAACCCCCTTAGCCCTCTCGAATGTTCCAACCACGCCCTGGGCCGCAGTGCCGCAGCCAGCCACTCCCTTCGAGCCCTGATTGGCGGCTCGCGCTTACCGTCAGCTTCTCCGCCGCCCTCATTCGGTCTTGCCTCGATTTGCCAGGCCTGCCTCGTGTTAATTCGCGCCAAAAAGCCAAAGGCAGCATAAGCAGGCGTAAGGCGGCATAAGGCAATAAAGGCGGCATAAGGCAATGAAGGACCTACTCTCATTATTCTACTCAACGCAAAACTAACACAGAAAAGGACTATGCTCACACATACTAAGAAATAACTGAACTATCGCGAGGCTACATGTTGTTGTGTGACTAAACTATGAGGGGGAAATTTAACCTTTATTGTACAAACTCAAAACCGCAACACTACCCCTCTCCCTCGTCAGACTCGTCCCCGAGTCAAACCCAACAAAAATGGAACGACCGGTTTTGAGAATGATCTGGAAAATTACTTTTACTTTTACATGTGACATATGGATGTGGTTCCCTCTAACATTTACTCTAACCCGTGGGTGCGACAGTTTTAAAACACTAAATATGTCCCCCCTATTGCGTTGAGTAGCTAATCTAACAGAATCACGCCCACAATTAACCGAATCCGGAATTTGTCAAACTAAACACATAGCCAGTGGGCAGCATTTTTATATACAAGCACAAAAAAACTTACTCTTATTTACAATTCTATGACCCAGGACCTGTCCTTTTTGAAAGAGAAGATTGGAGGGGAGAGAAAGCACAGCAAAATACACAAAAACACACACTCATAAATTCATAACACTTGCTGCTTGCTTCTTGCATCTTGCTTCTTGCATCTTCTGTATGCATATATCAAACCGGCTAGCCCCCGGACCGGCATACAGGCCATTCCTGCTCTTCAGGGCTAACTAAACTTACAAACCTTCTCGTCCCTAGCACACCATCATAAAAATGCACAACAAATGCGTTCATTTTATTTCTCTGCCAGGCAGGGCCAACCCTATGTGGTCCGACTGCATGACATTCATGCCACTCAAAACAAGTGGTCCGAAGATGCAAGGTGATGCAGCAGCAAGGTGCTGCACAGCAGAGGTGCAAGGCCACAAAACCTGTGGTCCAGAAGTGTAATAATGTGCAACAAAGTGTTTGTGGCAGCAAAGTGCTGCACAGGTGCAGCAAAATTATAACTTATAACACAAGGATATGGCAGCAAAGTGCTGCGCAGTTCGGCTGCACAGATGTAGCAAAGTGCAGCAGGGGTGCTGTACAGGTCGATGGTGCTGCACGGTTCCACCTCCAAAATGGTCCTGGGGTGGGGGGAGAGACAAAGCACAACCAGCAAAGTGGAAAGGGCGCAAAGGTACACAGCAAAACAAGGTAATGCAGCACAAGGGGCGCTGAAGAGCGAGCAGAGCAGGCTCGTCCCTTGCCGTCCGTACCCCCCAACGTCAGCTTACATTACCCTAGCCCTGCCTTGTATTTACAAATTCGTCTCTACGCCCTGCCTCCCATATCCCCCTCTAATCCAAATTCGTCTCCCAATCCCTCCCAGGAAGGAAGGAGGGAATGGAACAAAAACAATGTCCCATTACGTCATGATGCGTCTTACACTCAAACAGTTCACTTGGTCCTGGTGTGGAGCTTCGTCCTCCTTGGTGAATGGCTGTGGATGGCGCAAAGGGATTTCTCTTCTCCTAACTACACTACTGACATTTACTCTTTTAAACTACACGGGGTCGTACCCTGCCAACCAGCCGTCTTTAAACTATGTGGTTCTAAAAACCGAATTCCCATTGACCACTCTGTGATGCCATCCGAATTTGGGTCTCACTCCCACAAATTTTCATACTGTGCCCTTGCACAATTTCGGGGCTGGGTCGTGTGGCTCCACAAGCAGGTCCAACTACCTGCGCACCTCCACCACTGAAGTCGCCACCCGAGCTTACCTGCTCCTGCGACTACCTAAACTGGGGAAGGCCCCTCCTGGCACTTTACCCCCTGATGCCCACCTTGGCATTGGGCAACCCGGGTCCTTCTCTTGGATCCTCGAGCCCCACTCAACAACTCACCACTACCCTAACTGGCTCCCAGAGCCTACCTGCGGCCTCACCTGGATGACAAACTACCAGTGGCGGAGTGCCCCAATAACCATACGCACCAATTAAACCACAAGCCCAGCCATTCCACATACTCATGCACCCAACAAAAACACTACTTTCTACTACCTTCACCACAGGTGTCAATATCCATACAGATTTTGCCTATGCCCTCTACCTGGCTTTACACTACCCACCCCGGGCGTCCGTGAATGGGTTCCATCTCCCCCTATTCACTCCTTCTCACCATGAATTCCACACCTTTTATTCCACAAAAAGCATTCTCACCACGTATTCGCACACCATTTATCTCACACACCTTTTGTCTCGCACACCTCAAACACAATTCCACTTGTCTCAATACAATTTCTCACACACACAGCATCATCTATCTAACTGGTTTTCCCCTAAAACTCGTGCTTCCCCATCGTCCCATTACACTATGCACTCCCTTCGTCATTAACAACCATCTAAACTACCGACGTCCCCACTACCGTACAAATGTCACTACTGAAATCTTATGCCTCTAAAGTCTGCTAGATCCCTATCATTATCCTAGCCCTCCCTCGGCTAGCTTCAGTGCCCCATGGAGGTAACCATTTGCTGGCACCCCCATGTGCCTAACACTGCCATCCCCCTAATCTAATGCTCATGGGCCCTGATTGTGTGAGGAATGGTTAAACTACCATTCCCCCACATAGGGTACACTATCCTCATCAGTCAGCTACACTTGAGCCTCTCCGTGTGGATATACATTGTCATCACGGCTCGACCTCGGGAGGCCGAGCGATCCATGCGGGTGGTTTGTCTACTGTATGGGGTGTCCATCCGGCATTTTTGATCCAAGGGAGGAGGGATGGACGGGCCAATATTCAGGGCTCCATCCCTGCGCGGGGCCTCGAGGTCCCACGCACGGTGGCCCAACCGCCTACGGTCGGAGCACCGCACCCGCCAGGGTGCGCGGCTCCGAAATCTCCTACTTCCCCTTGAACCTCGCCGATTGCCTTTGCCGCCACGGCACGGCACCAACCATACAGTGCGGTGGCCGGCACGGGTCGTGCACAGCGGTCCTTGGGAAACCGCCGCGACGTCGATCCCAGCCGGTCCCTGCTGCACACAACTCACCGAGGGCTCACGTCAGCTATCCGTCGCGCTAAACGCTACCCTGGTCTGTGTCGATGCATGAGCCGCGTCCTCACTACTCGCGACGCAGTCTGCACTCGCACCTGCACACCTAGGCACGCTCACACCCCTCACACACTTCAGTACGCACTCTTCTTCTACGCACTCTTCTACCGCACAACCAGGTGCACACACGCCTTCCACACACTTAATTATCGCACACCTAATTCACACACCTTCCATTACACACTCTGTAACACCCCCGGGTGTGAACTCCTGCACACACTCTGCAACACGCTCTGGTGTGCACTCCTGCACACTCTCTGTAACACACTCTCCTGTTACACTCTCCGTCACCGCACACTCTGGCGTCCCTGCGCCTCCCATACACTCCGCTACCGCACACTCTTGTGCACACCCTGGCGCACACTCTTCCATTACACGTGCACCAGTCGCTCTCGTACACCACACAATGGACCTTCCGCGACCGCCCGGGTTTCGTCTCTTTCCCAAGCGCGCCAAAAACCCGTTCACGCCAAACACATTCGCGCCATTATTCCTACTCACCTTGGGGACCTCCTTTTCCGCCAGCGCCTGGAAACTTTTTATTGAGTTAGCAAGCCCGACATCACGGTGCCAATACAACCTTTGTGTGCATTCCATTCCTTTCTCCCACGATTTATTTACTTTCTCTCCCGTCTCTTCAATTTCAATTATAATCATTTCTTCGACGACCGTCGGCGCGCATAAATCTTTTTTCCAATTCGACGATCGTCGGTTTTTCTACACCCCGCATCACGATTTCTATACCCCCGGTCAACTTAGCTGCGCTCTGCCCAAGCTCGCTCACCACGCGCCCCTCACACCGCGTCACCTCGTCGTGTCCCATTGCGACCTCCTCGCTCAACCTCCGCCTAATGTCCTCCCCTGCTTTTTTTGTGTCCTTCTTTGACGCTGCCATAAATTTTTCCAATTCCCGGGTGGTTTTGTCCCCCATTTCTTTCAATTCCCGGGTGGATTTGTCACTTTGGGTGTCCATTTTTGCAGTCAATTCGCCCTGGTTACACCTTGCTTCATCCCTCATTTCTTTCATGTCATTGATTTGGGCGTCCATTTTTGCATTCATCTGGATTAGCAATAGTTCAATGCCCAACCAGTCTTGCACAGTGGACCCGGCTGCCGCTGCCACGTGTGAGGCACCGCCACCTCCTTTACCAGCTTCCGCACCCTTTTATGCTTCCTCCACTACCAACGGTCTCTCCTGGTCTTGGGTCATTAATTTTTTATCTTCTACCCCCACTGGCATTCGACCACCTTGGCGAGCCATGGTACAAATATAAAATTTTGGATTTAAAAACTAAATTTCGTCCACTCGTAATTTTGAGGGCGTGAAGCGCACTCCAGGTCCAATCCCACTCCTGACACCAAATGTTACGGCCTATATGTACAATTTGGTGTCCAAAATTTTGTCCAGGTTTCCAAATCCCACTCCTGACACCAAATGTTATGGTTTTCCGCCACCCTTCCTGCCCTTCCCAAGGGGAGATTAAGCCCCTTGTTCTTTCTGGGTCGGCGCAACCGGGAGACTTGAAGCGCCCCTCCCGGGCAAACCCAAGGTAGGGTTTCGGGACAATTCTCGCATGTACCTAAATCCCTGTGCTGCCACGGAAGTGGGGAATCAAGCCTTGCACGAGCCACGTGTAATTTGAGTACACCGAGCGGATTGCATACCACATGGTCCGTGCAGTTACCTTTGGTATTGGAACCCGATTCGAGCGGTTTTATTCGTACCACTCTTAGTCAATGATGGAAGGGATGAGACGGTCGAATAAAGGAAGAACACGATTTAATTACTATTTACACTATTATGTACAAGTCGGTAGAAACACAGAGACACAGAGCAGCCTTAATCAGTCGTACGTTAAATCCCAGACACGGGCCCGATCACACTCACAAAGGGAAAATGCAGGTAGGATGGTGTTCCTCGCTGGACGGTCGTCCAGGAACGGCCCCGCCCGGCGTGGCTCTCCCCGGTCACAGCACGTCCCATGATGAAGGCAAGCAGGCGGTGGCAGGGATCCTTGTAGCGCGTCTCTCGAACAAAGGGCAGATGAGGCAGGAGGGAAATGTACGCGTCTCTCGCCGGCTTGGCGGTTTTCCACAGCGTGTTTAGTTACCAGCACGCTATCACTCGCGTAACCCAATAGAGGCTCTGCCTCAAGCTCAACCGAGCGTCCAATTTGGTACGAGCGCTTATAGCTGGGTTCATGTGCGTCTTTTCTCAGAACTTGTAACTCTCATCAAGCGCCTCTCCCATAACTCAGTGCAGCTCCCCTCTCGCAGAACTGCACACCCCGAGCTCATAACTCAACTGCAACTCTCATCAAGCACCTCTCCCATAACTGCACATCCCGAGCTCATAACTGACTTTGGGGGCTTCGCACAATGGGTGATATGGCGAACCCCCTTAGCCCTCTCGAATGTTCCAACCACGCCCTGTGACACAGTGCCGCAGCCACTCCCTTCGAGCCCTGATTGGCGGCTCACGCTTACCGTCAGCTTCTCCGTCGCCCTCATTTGGTCTTGCCTCAATTTGCCAGGCCGGCCTCGTGTTAATTCGAGCCAAAAAGCCAAAGGCGGCATAAGGAGGCGTAAGGCGGCATAAGGCAATAAAGGCGGCATAAGGTAATGAAGGACCTACTCTCATTATTCTACTCAACGCAAAACTAACGCAGGAAAAGGACTATGCTCACACATACTAAGAAATAACTGAACTATCACGAGGCTACATGTTGTTGTGTGACTAAACTATGAGGGGGAAATTTAATCTTTATTGTACAAACTCAAAACCGCAACACTATATATATATATATATATATATATATATATATATATATATATATATATATATATATATATATATATATATATATATATATATATATACTGTATATATATATATATTGTTACAGACGCGGCTTTTAGATGTTATATTGACCGAGCGGTGGTGTATTTAACCGCGTCCGAACAGTTACTCCCCGATTAAAACCCGATTCCACCCGACGTTGACCAGATCGCCCCACAGATATTCAATCGGGAAATCTCTAAAGCGACCGAAAGAGAAGGAAAAAGAAGAAGAAGAAGAATACGGAGGAAGAACAGGTTTTATTATACACACACAAGCAATGGATGGAAGAAGCAGTAACACAGCGAATCCTTAACTTACACTATTCATTTTTACTTAGCCCCAAGACAAACGAACAGGACAGGACGTTCACACTTACACAGGGGATAATTGCAGGCAGGTAAGGCTTGAGATGGATCGCTTGGTCGGGAGCGCGCAGTTCGCAATCCCTTGCGGTTTTGGCGGGAAACCCTCCGTCGTGTATCCACCGCGGTAGACGCCCCGCGCTGGTTCGGCACACCTGCTCCCCTTCTTGGGGCGGGGCCGTCTCCCTCCTTTCAGCGCGTCTCTCCAAAGCTGGTCTCCTTGCCGAGTACCTCTCCTCTTTGGCTTGGAGCGTTTCGCATCTCACCGCCTCTCTTTGGTGCAGCCTCGTTGCTCCTCTCCCAGGGTCATCTCCAGCTCATCTCCAGTCATCTCCTAAAGCAGTCCCTTGCAGTCGCTTTTATCACCTCGAGCGAAATCAAGCCGCCGACTCCGAGGGCACGCCTACCGGGTCACTCACCACGGTGTTGATTGGCTGTTAGGGCTGGTTCACTCCTTCCCTCTTACGACGAGGTGGAGACACGCCTTTCTTCCCCAACCTTACCTCGTGGCCAATGGTGGTTTGAAGAAAACCGGCCAAAATGCGGAAGGCAATTGGAAGGGAGGTTTTGGGGAAATTGGAAGGACCTACGCTTATTTTGTTTGATACAATGCAAAGTCAATCTAGTGGGAAAACACATACTTAGCCTACATGGAATAAGGAAATACACTATTTAAAAGATATATCGTGACCTGCGTGTATATTTCATGCAATTAACTAGGACGCTGACTGCGACCATTATTTACATTACAGGGTGGTACCGTACGTTTGTAACGTTCACATTGTAACGTTTCCATTGTAACGTTTTCACATTCATTACACTTCCTCCAAAATTGTTACACTTCTCAAAAACCGCTACACTTCTCAAATTCGTTACACACTTCTCAAAATCGTTACACACTTCTCAAAATCGTTACAATATATATATATTATATATATATATATATATATATATATATTATGCATATATATATATATATATATATATATATATATATATATATATATATATATATGTATATATATATATATATATTTTATATATATATATATATATATATATATATGTATATATATATATATATATATGTATATATATATATATATATATATATATATACATATACATACATACATATATTTTTGTGTGACTACCCTTGTTGAATTGAACACCATAGGGTAGCACTGATGACCAAACGAGCTTTAACCCTCCGAGGCGTTCAGTTCAATGGCGGAGTTAATATTGGGGAGCAAACCGGAGAGCAATTGGGGAGCAAACGGGGGAGAAGAGAAACCGGAGAGCTTACCTTTGCAGATCCCACCGGCAGTCCTCGAACCTGTAATAAATAAACTCACACGAAACGGAATTAAAATGCACAAAAATAATCAGGTTTATTTAATAAAACTAGCCGAAACCCGTGGAACATCCACGGAAGGGAGGATGTGGTGTATGGATAGAGTGTACCATTATGGATGGCATAGGGGATTTGCTTGTCCGAGTAAGAGTGAGGAAGAAAGATGAGAATGAAGAGTGCGTATATGAACAACGTATTTATTGCAATCTACTTAAATGACAACGCTACGATATACTTTTGAAAAATGAATGGATTCGTAATTGGAATCGGCATAGCACCACTCTGGCCACACTGGCGCAGTGGTATGTGTCAATGGAAAGGAACAGCAGTAGAACCATAGACTTTTAAACAATGAACGGATTAGTAAATCGACTGGAATTATCCCCATACTGGTGCATTGGTAAGCGTCAATGTCAAGGCAGAGCAGTAGGAATATAATACAATGAACGCAGTATCAGAGGTTGAAATGATTTTAAAACTTCTGGATAAACAATGTTTGGGGTAATAGTCAAGCCTCTGACGACTCCTTGCGTACTCGTATTATCAACCTTGATATACACATCTTTGAACGACCGTGCTCTTGAACATGCCACATATAACTGGCCGTGGGAGAAGACAGGAGCAGGCAAATAGATACCCAGTGTACGGAATGTTTGGCCCTGGGCTTTATTTATGGTCATTGAATATGCCAGGCGAACAGGAAACTGATTTCGCTGTAGAACGAAGGGTAAACTGGCGACTAATTCAGATTTTTCGCGTATGGCTGTACGTGATAAACAAAGAGCGCGGTTGGAAGAAATTATGGTAAACCCACCTGATGAGGTTAGCGTACACCGCGATCGACGACACCGGCACAATGCATGCTCAGGATTGTCCACTCGGTGGACGGCTTGCTGTCGCCTTCGCCTGTCCAATCAGCGGACGGCTTGCTTCGCCTTCACCCAGCAGACGCCAATACGATGGCGTCGTAAGATGGCGTCGTATCGGCAGTTAATCGGATGCTTTTGGGCCCCAAACGTCGGCTAATTCAGATTTTTCGAGTATGGCTGTACGTGATAAACAAAGAGCGCGGTTGGTAGATCGTAAATCCATTAGTGCCGTGGGCATCGGGTCACTGGGTGCGGCGTAAAAGGGATAACAAAGTCGAGTCCTTACGCTATTATTATATAGATGTTATCATATGTGATAAACAACTCAATTCAGACGTTACCATGATCGGTAAGTTCGGCAAAGGAGTCATGTGACCTCTGAAATGCACTAATTATTCAAAAACCGAAAATAGTATAAAGACAACTTATACATCAGTTTACAGGGAATTTCACTTTCATCTTATGACATAACTTTCAAGGGTGAAAAAATAGTTTGTAGAAAAAAGTACCCACGTGACTCCAACTCCAAACTGCCACATGCCAATGGGTGAACCTCCAAATGATCACCTCATCCTCACAACAAGGTGAGTTGTTTTGCTGTTTGTTTGTGACCTTACTGCTTTTAGCTCCCAAGGTTAATCAAAACGAAACTTTCTACCATCAGATTTTTCACCTCGATGCACCTGAATAGGGGGTTTATACCATGAGGAGGAGGCCATTTTGGTCAGTTATTGCCGTGTTGCACTCCTGAGTTACCGTAATTTATTTATTAACCCGAGGTAATTTCTTTACTACAGCTTCACTCCTTCACACACTTGACACACTTTAGACCCTTTACACCCCTTAGACTCATTTGGACCCCTTAGACCTTTTACACCCCTCAGACCCTTTCATACCCTTTTCGACCCTTTTGAGACATATACATACACGTTCTTCGACACTTTTCAGACCTATTGACTTTATAAGACCCTTTGGACAATTTAAGACCATTTGGACACTTTTGACCCCTTTTGCTCTTTCATCCTTAGACACCCTTCGACCCCATTTGGCCCTTTTAAGAGCATTGATTCTTTAAACACTTAGTCCCCTTTATGACCCTAAAAACACTTTAGACCCCATAGAAAATTCGAAAAGATTTGCTCCCAAAATCGGTTTTGACGACCTTTTCCGTGTGCTATTCGCGTCGCATCACAAGTTGCAATGACAAAAAAAAAATTTCAGTGATTCTTCACCATTGAGTGATAGGGCCAAAAACGATATATATCATGATATTTGAAAAAGTTGTGGACGAATTCGAACGGAACTTGGCGGACATACAAGTTGGGTGTGGGACAACGAAGAATTATTTCGATTTTGGTGAAGATTCAAATCTGAATTTTTTTTTTTTTTTTTTTTGTATATACAAGATCGAGGCTCGTGAAAGAGCTAACATTAATCACACTGAAAGATAAACCGACACATAAAACATATAATAAGGGGAGTGGTAGACAAGATGGGGAGAGAGGGGGAAGGACACAAACACAACATTTTAGAGCAGGTTAGGTGAATTTTTTACTTTAGTTACGTGAATTTTTTTTTTTATTCAAGTAATTGAATCATCATTCAAGTAAATCATCTTCATCATTGAGAGATAAAGCCAAAAACTATATCGGGCATGATATCTCAAAGTTGTGGACGACTTATGACGAAACTTGGTGGATGATTTGGGTAAGTGACAAGAAGAAGCCGATTAGAGTTTGGTGAATATCTGAATCCGACACTATAATTTTTTACATTTTTTGAGTGATTCTTCACCATTGGGAGATAGGGCCAAAAATGATAGAAAGCATGATATCTCAAAAAGATTATGGACGGATTTGGACGAAACTTGGTGGACCGGTTGGGTGTGTGACAAGGAAGAATTGATTCAATTTTGGTGAAGATCCGGATCTAGCTAGTAGAATTTATTAAGTGATTCTTCACCATTGAGTGATTTGGCCAACCAGGCGGAGGTATGCTCTGTACCTGCAGTCACCATTTTAGAAAGAAATAATGGTTGTAGGCCTACTTCTTGATCTGACCTGAAAGGCCCAATACGACCTTGTACAATATCTTACACCTTGTGGATAACAATCATTTAAAGCGGTAACGGGGAAACGGGGAAAATATACATTTTGTATGATAAATCCAACACATCACTTCTGCCTTCGCAAATACGAGATCCTTAGTAGCGCTCGAAGGCCCAATATGGCCTGGAAAATTTATCATGTGATCTCTTGATCCGAGCCCACGTGGACAAGCATCGTCTTGTATTTTGTTGTTAGAAAAAGTGTATAAATAAATAAATAAATAAATGTACACAATCACTCATATACAGTTTGTTTGGTTTGCTAAACCCCAGTGTGAATCCATTGGATGGCATCGAACCGATGATAGATCATTGACGATGTTGAGAAACAAAATGATCCATAAAATGGGAAACTATGCCTGGTCTGGTGAGATTGTGGTGAGATGGTGGTGAGCTGGTGAGATTGTGGTGAGCTGGTGAGATTGTGGTGAGCTGGTGAGCTGGTGGTGAACTGGTGAGATTGTGGTGAGCTTATGAGATTGTGGTGAGCTGGTGGTGAGCTGGTGAGATTGTGGTGAGCTGGTGGTGAGCTGATGAGATTGTCGTGAGCTGGTGGTGAGCTGGTGGGATTGTGGTGAGCTGCTGAGATTGTAGTGAGCTGGTGGTGGGCTGGTGAGATTGTGGTGAGCTGGTGAGATTGTGGTGAGCTGATGAGATTGTGGTGAGCTGGTGGTGAGATGGTGAGATTGTGGTGAGCTGGTGAGATTGTGGCTGCCTTATGGTGCTCACCTGTGTTCTGATAATTCTTGCACAGCAGGCAGACGTATCACAATGTATCGCTAAAGGCACGATGATAAATGTACTATAGTGTGGATGGCTGTGTAGTTGTGGCATTTGATACACATGATGGCAGAGAATGCTCGCTCACCGCCTGTGCCAAGTTGACTGTGTTTCAGTTTGTTTCGGTGCCCGAATGGCCGCGGCTAGTTGGGAATCTGACATGCTGGCAGTCAGCGTGAGGCGAGGGAGCGCTGTTGTGCGTATAAGGTAAGCCCGGTTACTGCTGCTATTCCCAGCAACAGATACTGCACGCTGGGACATGCGGTGTTATGTACAGGTTGCTTATGTGGGAGTCATTTAGAAGAGCGTTGGAGTTCGTGCTGATATGATTGATGGTAGTATGCAGATGGTAAATGGCGATATGATGGATGCAAGTGGCTGAATGCATGATGCTCGGTGGTGTATGGATGATGGATCGTTATATAGGCTACTGTATGGCTCGTAATAGCTGGATAATGGGACGATATGGATGATGATGGTGGGATATGGATAATGATGGTGGGATATGGATGATGATGGTGGGATATGGATGATGGTGGGATATGGATGATGATGGTGGGATATGGATGATGATGGTGGGATATGGATGATGATGGTAGGATATGGATGATGATGGTGGGATATGGATGATTATGATGGGATATGGATGATGATGGTGGGATATGGATGACGATGGTGCGATATGGATGATGATGGTGGGATATGGATGATGATGGGATATGGATGATGATGGTGGGATATGGATGATGATGGTGGGATATGGATGATGATGGTGGGATATGGATGGTGATGGTGGGATATGGATGATGATGATGGGATATGGATGATGATGGTGGGATATGGATGGTGAAGGTGGGATATGGATGACGATGGTGGGATATGGATGACGATGGTGGGATATGGATGATGATGGTGGGATATGGATGATCCTACCATCGTCATCGTTTGCATCGTCATCGTTTGTTCGGTGGTGGTGGAATGATGGTGGGATCATCTTTTCCTTCAGTCCATCCATACTTTCCACAATCAACACCAGATCATCTGCATACAACAACTCCCACGGTAAACCCTCCTTTACGTTCTGAGCCAGCACCTCCATCACAGCTACAAATAGTAGTGGACTTAGTACCGACCCCTGATGCACTCCCACCTTCACCTCAAACTCACCACTGTTCCCATCCTTCATCCTTACAGCTGTGCGCGCTCTTTTGTACATTGCCATCACTACTCCGATCAACCATTCCTCCACTCCTAACTTCCTCAATGCCCATGTCAATACTTTGCGTGGAACCCTATCGAATGCTTTCTCCAGATCAACAAACCCAAGAAACAACTTCTTCCTCTTCTCCATGTACTTCTCCTGCAACTGCCTCACAATGAAAAGCGCGTCTGTCGTTCCTCTTCCTGGCATAAATCCAAACTGCATTTCGTCGATCTTCACTTTCTTCCTTATCCTCCTCTCCAACACCCTTTCCAATACCTTCATTCCATGCTCCAATAACTTTATCGCTCGGTACGAGCCACACTCCAGAGGGTCACCTTTCCCCTTGTATAGAGGGACGAGGGTACTCAGTTCCCAATCCACTGGAATGCGGCCTTCTTTCACCACCAGATTACAGATCTCTGTCATTCTCTTCACACCCCAACTTCCTGCTGCCTTCAACATATCTCCCACAACTCCCGTCGGCCCTCCCGCTTTTCTACTCTTCATTGCTTTTATCGCTTCCTCAACTTCCTTCTCAGTTATCTTCTCTGCCGGTCCTAAAACTGGGTTACTCTCTATGTTGCCATCCCATTCATTCTCTGTATTCAACAGCATTTCCATATATCTCTTCCATCTTCCTTTAATTCCATCTGGGTCCACAACGATTTGTCCCACTTCATGCTTCAAGCAACTCACCCCCATCACATCACACCTCTCTTTCGCTATCTGCTTTGCAATCCTGAATACTGCTTTCTGACCCTCTTCCGAATCCAAGCGTTCTCCGAACATTTTCCTACATGCCTCCTGCGCCTTTGCTACCTCTTTCTTTGCAGCCTTCTTGGCTGCCTTATAACTTTCATGCTCTGCTGTTTCTGCTCCCGTACCCTTCGCCTTCTGCCACTCCTTGAACTTCTTCCTCTTCTCGTCAATCTTCTTTCCAACTTCCTCATCCCACCACCATGTTTCCGAGTGCCTCGGTGGTCCTTTTGTCCATCCACATACCTCACCAACGGCTCCCAACAGACTATCTTTCATTGACATCCAACCACATTCAAGCTCAACCACATCATCCTCTACCCTACGCAGCCTCTCTTTTAATGCCTCCCTTACTGTCATCTCTTTCAACCTCCACACCTTAATTCTCCGTTGGTACTTCGCCCGCCGAGCTCTCCTCGCACCTTTCACCCTCATGTGGCAGACAACCAAGTGGTGCTGTGAAACAGCCTCCTCTCCCGGGATCACCTTTGTGTCCCGGAGGTGCCCCCTATCTCGCCTACGCACCATCAGGTAGTCAACGGTTGTCGTCGACCCACCTGACGTGTATGTAACAAGCTTATTATCCTCTTTCTTTAACTGAGTATTACAAATCAACAAATCAGCTCCATCAGCAAACTCCAAAATCCTTTCTCTCTCTCACACACACACACACACACACACACACACACACACACACACACACACACACACACACACACACACAAACACACACACACACAAACACAACCTTCTACCATATTAACACAGCCTCCTGCCATATTGATACAGCCTCCAGCCATATTAACACAGCATCCTGCCATATTAACACAGCCTTCTGCCATATTAACACAGCCTCCTGCCATATTAACACAGCCTCCTGCCATATTAACACAGCCTCCTGCCATATTAACACAGCCTCCTGCCATATTAACACAGCCTCCTGCAATAGCAAACAGCCTCCTGTCATATTAACACAGCGTCCTGCCATATTAACACAACCTTCTACCATATTAACACAGCCTCTTGCCATATTAATACAGCCTCCTGCCATATTAACACAGCCTCCTGCCATATTAACACAGTCTCCTGCCATATTAACACAGCCTTCTACCATATTAACACAGCCTCCTGCCATATTAATACAGCCTCCTGCCATATTAACACAGCCTCCTTTCATAGTAACACAGCCTCCTGCCATATTAACACAGCCTCCTGCCATATTAACACAGCCTCCTGTCATATTAACCCAGGCTCCTGCCATATTAACACAACCTCCTGCCATATTAACACAGCCTCCTGCCATATTAACACAGCCTCCTGCCAT
The DNA here is from genome assembly GCF_964187855.1 of Myxine glutinosa. NCBI lineage: Eukaryota > Metazoa > Chordata > Myxini > Myxiniformes > Myxinidae > Myxine > Myxine glutinosa. The sequence goes on along the minus strand of NC_136263.1, from coordinate 42,528,825 downwards.
ATTAACACAGCCTCCTGCCATATTAACCCAGGCTCCTGCCATATTAACACAGCCTCCTGCCATATCAACACAGCCTCCTGCCATATTAACACAGCCTCCTGCCATATTAACCAAGGCTCCTGCCATCGTAACACAGCCTCCTGCCATATTAACACAGCCTCCTGCCATATTAACCCACTAACGCAGGCTCCTGCCATATTAACACAGCGTCCTGCCATATTAACACAGCCTCCTGCCATATTAACACAGCGTCCTGCCATATTAACACAGCCTCCTGCCATAGTAACACAGCCTCCTGCCATATTAACGCAGGCTCCTGCCATAGTAACACAGCCTCCTGCCATATTAACACAGCCTCCTGCCATATTAACATTGCCTCCTGCCATATTAACACAGCGTCCTGCCATATTAACACATAACACAGCCTCCTGCCATATTAACCCAGGCTCCTGCCATCGTAACACAGCCTCCTGCCATAGTAACACACTAACACAGCCTCCTGCCATTGTAACACAGCCTCCTGCAATAGTAACACAGCCTCCTGCCATATTAACACAGCCTCCTGTCATTGTAATGCACAGACCTTTGCCATATTAACATAGCCTCCTGCCATTGTAATGTATTGACCTTTTCCATAGTAACACAGCCTCCTGCCTTAATACCACAGCCTCCTGCCTTAGTAACACAGACCTTTGCTATTGTAACACAGCCTCCTGCCACAGTAACACTGCTTCCAACAATAATAACACAACCCCTCTGCCATTGCAACACTGCCCCCTGCCATTGCAACACTGCCCCCTGCTTTTGTAAGTTTGCCTCTGATTATCCCTGTTGCTCGGACTATGACTGGTACAATTTCAGCTTTTTCAATTTCCAAGTCCTCTTGACCTCATTTTTCAGCTCTGGGTATTTCAGCATTTTCTTGGTTTCTGAAGCATTTAGTCCAAAGTCATTGGGAACAGAAACCTCAATCAATAATACTGTCTTTTCCTTTTTGTGTTTGAGCATTATGTCCGGACACAAAGCTTCGCCTGCAATGTCTACCTACACTTAATATGATCATCTTGTCATGCGTGAGCATGATGTGTTCATTTTCAAGGATTGAGTTTGTTTTTGTGTTTCCATGATTGTTCTTGGACCGGAATGTTGAAATGTTTACAGATGTGCTCGTGGATTACTCGACAGACGCTGGCATGGCTTTCTGTGTACAACTGTTCTGACATGAGTTTTTTTTACATCCCTAAAGGAAGTGACTGGTACTTTCTGTTTCTGCACCGCAAAACCTGCATTTGTCCGATTGGCGCAATCCCGCCATTTTCTTAAAGGCATTAATGTAGTGTCCTTGGTCTTGGGCATTATGATGACTCGTTCTCCATCCCAATTAATTTCACCTCTTCTTCGCCATTCCAAGGAGCCTTCCTTGTCCATCCATGTTCTGTCAAGCTCTCATTTAATCTTCCTGCTCATTTGTCATATCTGCTGATATTTATTTTTGTAGTTCTTTATCGCCTTTGCGATCATTGGGGTTGTGTTTGTTTTTATTTCGCTATCCTGTGTAGTATCCTGCACTTGCACCTGTTTTTGGAAGTTTGTAGCTACAGTGCATTCAGAAAGTATTCAGACCCCTTCACTTTTTCACATTTTGTTATGTTGCGGCCTTATGCTGAAATCGTTTAAATTCGGAGGATCTCGCGAGATCTTGGAGACGGCGGCAGGGATTTTCGAAGCTCCACACGGTCTCCACGTTTTTCGAAGTTAAGTCTGTTCACAATTGTATTTTGTCGAAACTGTATTTATCTTTCGGTGTGTGAAGTTATTGTGTGCAACTTTGGTTGTTTCTCGGTGTTTATCTTTCATAAATTGATCGTCTGTTTGCCGTGTCGCGAGCAAGGCCTTGTACAGTGTGCACTGTACAACCTTGAGGCTTTGTTTTTCTCTCAGTGGTCCGTCGTTTGTGATCCAATAACTTTCGTTCTCTGTATTCCCATTCTTTTCACCCATAGCCTACTTCCTTGTGTAAATCTCAACTCAAAAAAAAACAAAAAAACAAAAAACATTTCCTTCTCTGTTCTCATTCGTTTATTCATTCTTATTCGTTCGTTCGTTCTTCGACCACGTGTTTCTCCCCCATTTCCCCAGATAGTTTTCACTCATTAACCTTCAATGTTTACACTTTCCCCTCAAGTTATGTATTCCGTCATATTTTATAACACCTTTTTCTTCTTCTTCTTTAAAAGGCTGCTTTCGACTTGCTCACCAAATCAATTCATCCCAAAAAAAATATCCATCTCCTATAGTGCCTTTGTTCTACATTCCCTAAACTCTCCTGCACTCCATCCTCCATCCAGCGTCCTTAAACGTATTTTTAACTCGAAGGTCACAAGAAACTCATTTTGCAATAAATGTTCGTTTCCCATAAATCGTACACTTTCAAAAATCCAATCTCACCCCTCCCCTCCAAATCTTCCCCATAACCCCTCCCCTCCAAATCTTCCCCATCACCCCTCCCCTCCAAATCTTCCCCATCACCCATCCCTTTCAAATCTCCCCCCTTGCCCCCTCCCTCCTAAACTACCCCCTCACCCCTCCCCGCCAAGACGCCCCCTCGCCCCTCCCCTCCTAGACTCCTGCCTCACCCCTCCCCTCCAAATCTCCCCCATATCCCATCCCTTTCAAATCCCTCCCCTTGTCCCTTCCCTCCAAAACTCCCCCCTCACCCCTCCCCTTCAAATCTCCCCACCCTCATTGCTTCTCAATTTCCCCCCGCTCACTCCCCCTCCTCAAAGCGTCCTCCCCGCTTCTTCCCCCTTCAAACTCTCACCTCCATCTCCCCCAACCTTCTGCCTCGCTCTTCCCCCTCCTCAAATAACACCTCATTGTGGCTCACCCAATCACCATCAAACTTTTTGTCTGCCCCATCCTTCCCTTTCTCCGAGCTATTCTGAAATCTCTGACACACCTTCAACAGCTCTCCCTACCTCTTCCACCTCTTCCACATCTTACCCTACCCCTCCTCCCCCCTGTTCTGTATCCGATGCTCCCCCTTCCTCTTCATTAACGGTATGGACCTCAAACATCCGGGGCCTTCGTTCAAACTTAACCGATCTCTCCATACAGGTTGCTTCTGTCAAACCAGACGTGATCTGCTTAACAGAAACATTCCTCCTTTATGATGTCTCTGATTCCATAGTATCTCTCCCGGGCTACTCCCTCCTCCGGTATGATAGACCTGAGCCTCGTCCTGGAGGCGGGGTTGCTATCTTTATCAAAAACTCTCTTCCTCACTCGCCCTGCACTGCACTCTCTCCACCTCACCCCCAGGAATACCTCTGGCTACGGCTTCCCCTTCGCTCCCACCTCTTGTTCATATGTGTGTTGTACCGTCCACCAAACAGTGATGACTCCATCTACATCTCGCTGTCTGATGATATGGACCAACTTCTATCTACTCATCCCAACTCTCTCTTCCTCATATGTGGTGATTTCAACTGTCATCATGCCAGTTGGCTGGGTGTGGGTACCTCTCTCACCAGCCATGGCTCCTCAGCAAAGGACTTCTGCGACTCACTGGGACTGACACAATCTGTCAATTTCCCGACCCGGATCTCAGTCAACGGAACATCTTCTCTTCTGGACTTGGTTATGACTAACTTCCCTGAAAATGTCTGCTGCTCTTCTTCTGCTCCGATCGGAACATCTGATCATGTCCTTGTTAAAGTGGACATCTCTCTGACCATCCTCAGGGAGCCTGCTCAGCGTCGACGAGTCTGGCATTTCACTCAGGCCAACTGGCACGGTCTTCAAGCAGCCATCAATCATCTGGACTGGTCTCCCATCTCTACCACCTCTGACATCAACTCATCCTGGGAATTCTTCCAAAGTAAATTGCTCTCTCTCATGCACAGATTTATCCCATCTCGTCTTCAGTTGTCATACCCTTCCTCCCGTCCATGGTACACGGAATCTTGTGGTGAGGCTGTTGCCCAGAAACAACTTGCCTTCGTCTCCTGGAAAGCAAATCCAACGGAAGGAAATCTCATTTCCTTCCACAAAGCCCGAAACAAGTGTGTGTCCACCCTCAGGAGAGCCAGGAAACAATATCTCTCCGTTCTCAAGACCGAACTCTCTTATCTGTCTCCCTCTTCCAAATCCTGGTGGCGTCTGGTCAAATCCGTTTCTGGTGTTTGTTCCCCCTCCATCCCCTCCCTTACCTCAAACGGCTACACAGCTGACTCCGCACGTGAAAAAGCTGAATGCCTCAACTCTGTGTTTGCCTCTAAATCTTGTGTCCCAAACCCATCCCTCTCTGTACCCACCATACCCAGTCGTACCCTGCTGCTCCTGGACTCCGTGTCCTTTCCTCCTGACAAGGTGGAAAAGTTTCTGTCAACCCTCGACTCTGATTCTGCAACTGGACCCGACGGCATCAGCCCACGGGTCCTAAAATCCTGCTCTGCTGCTCTATCTCACCCTCTCTCTGTTCTCTTCACCCTCTCTTTTGCTCAAGGTCAACTGCCATCTGCTTGGAAATCAGCCAACATCACCGCTTTGCACAAAAAAGGTGCAAAAACAGATCCTAGCAACTACAGACCAATCAGCCTTCTCCCAATTATCAGCAAAGTCATGGAATCCATCATTGCTTCTGATATGAAATCTTTCCTCTTCTCCAATGGCTTGATCTCTGATCATCAATTTGGTTTCAGACCAGGTCACTCTACTCTGGACATGCTGCTTCTGCTGTCTCAACAATGGATGGAGGTCCTCAATGCCAAACAGGAAATTAGAGCTGTCTCCCTCGACATATCACGTGCCTTCGACACGGTCTGGCACCCCGCTCTGCTCAACAAACTCTCCTCCTTTGGTATCCATGGAAATCTCCACGCATGGCTGGCGGACTTCCTCTCTAGTCGTCGTCAACGTGTGGCCCTGAATGGGTTTCTCTCATCTCCTCTTCCTGTTCAGGCTGGAGTTCCCCAAGGCAGTGTTCTGGGCCCCGTGCTTTTTCTGGTCTTCATCAATGATCTCTCTGACTCTCTCGAAAATCCTCTCTATCTCTTTGCTGATGACTCCACTCTCTGCCGCTCCATTCCTCTTCCCTCAGATCGGCAGTCTGCTGCCTCCTCACTCTCTGAAGACCTGGACAAAATCACAGACTGGTCAAACAAGTGGAACATGTCTTTCAATCCTGACAAATCTCACACTCTTACTATGTCTCTCCGAAAAGATCGACTGGACAACCCTCCCATCTACTTTCTCAACAATCCTCTCCAAGAAGTTCTGTCGCTCAAGATTTTGGGTCTCACTATCTGCCATGATCTTTCTTGGGAAAACCACATTTCAAAGCTGGCCTCCAAAGCCAGTCGCCGACTGGGCATCCTCTGTCGTGCGAAGTCCTTCCTCGGCACACCTGAGCTCCTCACCACATACAAGGCTTTCATCCGCAGCTCAATGGAATACTGTTCTCCCCTATGGGCCGGTGCTCCTGCCTCACACCTAGCTCGGCTTCACGCTGTTGAAACCAAAGCTTTCAGAATTATTGGAATCTCCCGCGATGAAGCTATCTCTGAGGGCCTTTCACTCACTCACCGCAGGCAGGTAGGTGGTCTTTCTGTCTTCTACCGACTCCTCTCCGGCCTTGCACCCCCAGCTCTCTCTGTGCTCTGTCCCCCAAATATTCCTACAGGTCGCACAAGATCTGCCAGCAACCCTCTGATGGTTAAACTGCCGAAATCTCGGCTCTCCGCTCACCTTCACTCTTTCATTCCTCTTTTCTCCCGCCTCTGGAACAAACTCCCTCACTCCCTTCAATCCCACTCCTCCCTCCAGGTCTTTAAAACAGCTGTTCACCACCATCTCTTATCTTTCCCCATCCAAAACCTTGATCTTTTCTACCCCCGCTAATTCACCCCAGATCCACCTTGTTTGAAATTCCAACTTCTTTCCTGGAAGTCCTGGCAGTGTCCATATGTTTTATACCTCTCCCACTGCCCCCTTCCCACGCCCCCCCCAAAGCCCTCGCCCTCTCTCAGATCTCTCGATGTCTCCATGTCTCTCGGTCCCTGCTCTCAAATGTTGTGTTTGTGTCCTTCCCCCTCTCTCCCCATCTTGTCTACCGCTCCCTATGTTATATGTTTTATGTGTCGGTTTGTCTTTCTGTGTGATTAATGTTCGCTCTTTCACGAGCCTCGATATTGTATACAAAAAAAAAAAAAAAAAAAAAAAAAAAAAATATTCATTTTTCCCCTCATCAATCTCCACTCAATACCCCATAATGACAAAGAGAAAACAGGATTTTAGAAAGTTTCGCAAATTTATTAAAAAGAAAAAACTGAAATATCACATTGACATAAGTATTCAGACCCTTAACTCAGGACTTAGTTGAAGCACCATGAGCGGTGCCTGGTTTCCCCCAGACATGACGCTTAGAATTGAGGCCAGACAGTTCAATCTTTGTTTCATCAGACCACAGAATCTTGTTTCTCACAGTCTGAGAGTCCTTTAGGTGCTTTTTTGCAAACTCCAAGCGGGCTTTCATGTGTCTTTCACTGAGGAGTGGCTTTCGTCTGGCCACTCTGCCATAAAGCCCAGATTGGTGGAGTGTTGCAGTGATGGTTGTCCTTCTGGAAGTTTCTCCCATCTCCACACAGGATCTCTGGAGCTCAGCCAGAGTGACCATCGGGTTCTTGGTCACCTCTCTTACCAAGGCCCTTCTCCACCGATTGCTCAGTTTGGCCGGGCGGCCATTCTTGGAAGAGTCCTGGTTGTTCCAAACTTCTTCCATTTAAGAATTATGGAGGCCACTGTGCTCTTGGGAACCTTCAATGCAGCAGAATTTTTTTTGTTGGCTTCCCCAGATCTGTGCCTCGACACAATCCTGTCTCTGAGCTCTGCAGGCAGTTCCTTCGACCTCTTGGCTTGGTTTTTGCTCTGATATGCATTGTCAGCTGTGAGACCTTATATAGACAGGTGTGTGCCTTTCCAAATCATGTCCAATCAATTGAATTTACCACAGGTGGACTCCAATCAAGGTGTAGAAACATCTCAACGATGATCAAGAGAAATGGGAGGCACCTGAGCTAAATTTCAAGTGTCATAGCAAAGGGTATGAATACTTATGTAAATGTGATATTTCAGTTTTTTGTTTTTAATAAATTTGCAAAACTTTCTAAAATCCTGTTTTCTCTTTGTCATTATGGGGCATTGAGTGTAGATTGATGAGGGGAAAAATGAATTTAAACGATTTCAACATAACAAAATGTGAAAAAGTGAAGGGGTCTGAATACTTTCTGAATGCACTGTACATGTAGCTGGAGTTGGATGAGGATTAGAAAGGATTATACAATGATGAATACCAATTTTCATTGTGGTTTTGTAAAAACTACAAACGTCTACCATTTAGTATATTGTCGGCCCCAGCTTTTTTCAGAAATTTCGCGAAAACTTGCTGAAGTCCATGCCTTTTATGGTCGTTCAACTGGATGATATACTTTTGTCTCGTGAAGACCATGCTGATCACCTGTCCCACCTACAGGAAGTGTTCCGTTGGTTGAGGCTGGCAGGAATTCATCTGAACTCGGCCAAATGTGCCTTCTTGGCTGATTCAGTTGTGTATTGTGGTTATGGCGTTGCTATGACTGGCATATGGCCGGTGCAAAAGTTCATCCAGGCCATTGTGGAGGCACCGGCACCTTGGAATTCATCGAAGCTCAAAAGTTTCCTCGGAATGTTGAATTATTCCCATCAGTTCTTGCCTTATGTTGCCACAGTTCTTGAACTGCTTCGCAAGTTGCTACGTTAAAGGCTTAGTATGGAAGTGAGGTGTGGTGCAAAGTGAGGTTTTCCGGAAGTTGCCTCACATCTGTAGTTGATTTGATTCATTACAGTAGTGATAAACACAGAGAAAACAGGATTTTAGAAAGTTTAGCCTGGTGTTGGCTTAGCGGTCAGGGTACCAGCTTCGGATACCTAGGATCCTGGGTTTGAATCACGGTCGATCGCTGAATTAACGCCAGGGGGGTTGACTCAGCCTGTCATCCTTCCGAGGTCGGCTAATTGAGTACCAGTTCACTGGTAATTCCCTGCTTGTCGTAAAAGGCGACAAAAAGGGTTGGCGGCAGGAAGGGCATCCGGCCGTAAAACATTGCTTCAAAAAGGGGCCCAAAAAACAACAACAACCACGGTGCCCGAAAAAGGCCAACCCCCGCTTTGCGGGGGAAAATGGCCTCTGAAGGTGGTTATATTTACAGTAGTGATACATTCCTGATCCTATCAGTGGATGCTTCTTCATATGGAGATGGGGGTGGTACTATCTCATATTGTGGAGGACGGTAGTCAATGACGTATCACATTTGCATTGAGATCTCTTAAGCCAGCAAAATGTAATTACATGCATATTGATAGAAAATGGGCTGGCCATCATTATGCGTCCGCCGATGAAGTTGACGGAGGCATTATGTCGTCAGGTTGTCCGTCTGGCTGTCCGTCCGTCCGTCCGTCCCTCCGTCCGTGATTGGTTTTCGTTACCGGGATAATTTGAGAACGGCTGAAGGGATCTTAATCAAACTTGATGCTGTATGTATAATGATGTAAAGAGAAACTGATTCGATTTTGGGGTCACGAGGTCAAAGGCCAAAGGTCAGAGGTCATGTCAGGTAAAATCCTGTTACCGCGATAACTTGTGAACCAGGGATGGTATTCTGCCCAAATTTGGTACACTTATGTAGAATAATGTATCGATGAACTGATTCGATTTTTGGGTCAATAGGTCATATATAAAAGGTCAAAGTCTGCAATAGGTCTATAAGTTGAGAATGGCTGAAGTGATCTAATTCAAACTTGGTACAGATATGTATAACTAGGAGAGTTACCCGGCATTGCCCGGAAAATAAATAGTCAGTCATGCAATTTAGTTTGGTGTTCAGAGGAAGCCACGCCTCTTGGGCACGCCCCTCGTCTAAATCTGATGCGCCCATGTTTTTGTCATGAAAAGTTACCCCCCATGGACACCCTCTTCCCTCTCCAAGTCACTTCCTTAGGCTGTCCATGAGGCACAACCGACCAAACAGACGCTCACAAATAGAGTTATAGATGATGTAAAGATTAACTGATTAGATTATGGGGTCCCGAGGTCAAAGGGCAAAGGTCAGAGGTAATGCTCGGTAAAAATATGATAACTTGAGAACAGCTGAAGGGATTTAGGGTTAAAACTTGGTACAGGTATGTATAATGATGTAAACATGATCCGATTAAATTTTGGGGTCAAGAGGTCAAACGTCAGAGGTCATTTCAGATAAAAATGTGCTAACTTGAGAACAGCTGAATGGATTTAAATCAAACTTGGTACAAGTACTATAATGATGTAATAATGTGGGCGGAGGCATATCAGTCGACGTCGTGACGTCAAAGAGTGTCGTTGTCGTTTTTGTAATGAAACATTTTCACCAGTATGTTTGGGGATACAAGGTTGAAATCCAAACAGCCAACAAGTCCGTACAGGTCTGCACCAATGGAATGAGTCAATGGGTGAGTCAGTGGGTGAAAACAAGTCTGTGCCACACTTGGCTTCTCCGAGAGTTATTTGAACATTGCGTATAGAATGATCAAACCCAGGTTGAGTGTACAGGTAGGAAAGTATCAAGATACACGGAAGGGGTATCGTGGTGGAACTTAAAGGAAATTTGAGGACCAGGAAACTGTATGCCAAGAATATGAGGTTGGGGACACAATGAATATGGTTATAACCATCCTGAAGTTGCCACGTTTTCGTCTAAAATGTAAAAGATGAAAATTATGTTTAAAAGGCTGTTTGAATCACAGATTTCGCGCTAGCAATAGCAGGTTGAAAGTGCCCGGTGAGCAGAAATGAGTCACTGAAAAGGTATGTACAGCGCATGCGCAGAAGGCTTCGTTTAGCACATCATTTTGAAATTCGCGAATTTAACGTTCATTATTTATTTTATCATGCGAGAATAGCACTCGGTAGAGCACATACCTCCTCCGCCAGGCTGAACAGTTCATATTTTGTATCCACCGATAGAGCGGATAGGGTGGGGTGGATTTGGTTTAGTTTTAGTTTAGGGTGGGGTGGATTTGGTTTAGTTTTAGGTTAGGATGGGGTGGATTTGGTTTAGTTTTAGTTTAGGGTGGGGTGGATTTGGTTTAGTTTTATTTTAGGGTGGGTGGATTTGGTCTAGTTTTAGTTTAGGGTGGGGTGGATTTGGTTTAGTTTTAGTTTAGGGTGGGGGTGGATTTGGTTTAGTTTTAGTTTAGGGTGGGGTGGATTTGGTTTAGTTTTAGTTTAGGGTGGGGTGGATTTGGTTTAGTTTTAGTTTAGGGTGGGGTGGATTTGGTTTAGTTTTAGTTTAGGGTGGGGTGGATTTGGTTTAGTTTTAGTTTAGGGTGGGGTGGATTTGGTTTAGTTTTAGTTTAGGGTGGGGTGGATTTGGTTTAGTTTTAGTTTAGGGTGGGGTGGATTTGGTTTAGTTTTAGTTTAGGGTGGGGTGGATTTGGTTTAGTTTTAGTTTAGGGTGGGGTGGATTTGGTTTAGTTTTAGTTTAGGGTGGGGTGGATTCGCTTGGGATGTTTTTTTTTTTTTTTGTATACAGAGTCGAGGCTCGTGAAAGAGCTAACATTTATCAAACAAACAAATCAAACAAACAAGCAAACAAAGTATATAAAAAGGGGGGCGGTCGACAAGATGCGGAGAGAAGGGGAGGAAGCACACAAACACAACATTTGAGAGCAGGGACATCGGGAGATGTGTGGGAGAGGGCCTGGGGGGAGGCAGGATAGGTATAAAACGCAAGGACACCAAGGACTTCCAGGAAAGAAGTCAAAAGTCACCTCAAAAAAGTGGATTTGGGGTGAAATTAGCGGGGGTAGAAAAGATCAAGGTTTTGGATTGGGGAAGATAAGAGATGGTGGTGAATAGCCGTTTTAAAGACCTGGAGGGAGGAGTGGGATTGAAGAGAGTGAGGGAGTTTGTTCCAGGGGCAGGAGAAAAGAGGAATGAAGGAGTGAAGGTGAGCAGAGAATCTTGATTTTGGCAGTTTAACCATAAGAGGGTTGCAGGCAGATCTTGTGCGACCTGTAGGAATATTTGGGGGACAGAGCCCAGAGAGAGAGCTGGGGGAGCAAGGCCGGAGAGGAGTCGGTAGAAGACGGAAAGACCACCAACCTGCCTGCGGTGAGTAAGTGAAAGGCCCTCGGAGATAGCGTCATCGCGGGAGATTCCAATGATTCTGAACGCGTTGGTTTCAACAGCGTGAAGACGAGCTAGGTGTGAGGCAGGAGCACCAGCCCAGAGGGGAGAGCAGTACTCCATTGAGCTGCGGATGAAAGCCTTGTATGTGGTGAGGAGCTCAGGTGTGCCAAGGAAGGACTTTGCACGACGGAGGATGCCCAGTCGGCGACTGGCTTTGGAGGCCAGCTTGGAAATGTGGTTTTCCCAGGAAAGATCATGGCAGATAGTGAGACCCAAAAAGCTTGAGTGACAGAACTTCTTGGAGAGGATTATTCAGAAAGTAGATGGGAGGGTTGTCCAGTCGGTCTTTTCGGAGAGACATCGTAAGAGTGCGAGATTTGTCAGGATTGAAAGACATGTTCCACTTGTTTGCCCAGTCTGTGATTTTGTCCAGGTCTGCAGAGAGTGAGGAGGCTGCAGACTGCCCATCTGAGGGATGAAGAATGGAGTGGCAGAGAGTGGAATCATCAGCAAAGAGATAGAGAGGATTTTCAAGAGAGTCAGAGAGATCATTGATGAAGACCAGAAAAAGCACAGGGCCCAGAACACTGCCTTGGGGAACTCCAGCCTGAACAGGAAGAGGAGATGAGAGAAACCCATTCAGGGCCACACGTTGACTACGACTATAGAGGAAGTCCGCTAGCCATGCGTGGAGATTTCCATGGATACCAAAGGAGGAGCGTTTGGTGAGCAGAGCGGGGTGCCAGACCGTATCGAAGGCATGTGATATGTCGAGGGAGACAGCTCTAATTTCCTGTTTGGCATTGAGGACCTCCATCCATTGTTGAGACAGCAGAAGCAGCATGTCCAGAGTAGAGTGACCTGGTCTGAAACCAAATTGATGATCAGAGATCAAGCCATTGGAGAAGAGGAAAGATTTCATATCCGAAGCAATGATGGATTCCATGACTTTGTTGATAATTGGGAGAAGGCTGATTGGTCTGTAGTTGCTAGGATCTGTTTTTGCACCTTTTTTGTGCAAAGTGGTGATATTGGCTGATTTCCAAGCAGATGGCAGTTGACCTTGAGCAAAAGAGAGGGTGAAGAGAACAGAGAGAGAGGGAGTGAAAGAGCGGAAGAACAGGATTTTAGGGCCCGTGGGCTGATGCCATCAGGTCCAGTTGCAGAATCAGAGTCGAGGGTTGACAGAAACTTTTCCACCTCGTCAGGAGGAAAGGACACGGAGTCCAGGAGCAGCTGGGTACGACTGGGTACGGTGGGTACAGAGAGGGATGGGTTTGGGCCACAAGATTTAGATGTGCTTGTGTGTTTATGTGGAGTGAGGTTAGCTTGTGTGGCCATGAGGAGTGAGTTTAGCTTGTGTGTTTATGAGGAGTGAGTTTAGCTTGTGTGTTTATGAGGAGTGAGGTTAGCTTGTGTGTTTATGAAGCGTGAGGTTAGCTTGTGTGTTTATGAAGCGTGAGGTTAGCTTGTGTGTTTATGAGGAGTGAGGTTAGCTTGTGTGGCCATGAGGAGTGAGGTTAGCTTGTGTGGCCATGAGGAGTGAGGTTATCTTGTGTGGCCATGAGGAGTGAGGTTATCTTGTGTGGCCATGAGGAGTGAGGTTAGCTTGTGTGGCCATGAGGAGTGAGGTTAGCTTGTGTGGCCATGAGGAGTGAGGTTAGCTTGTGTGGCCATGAGGAGTGAGGTTAGCTTGTGTGTTTATGAGGAGTGAGGTTAGCTTGTGTGTTTATGAGGCGTGAGGTTAGCTTGTGTGGCCATGAGGAGTGAGGTTAGCTTGTGTGTTTATGAGGAGTGAGGTTAGCTTGTGTGTTTATGAGGCGTGAGGTTAGCTTGTGTGACCATGAGAGGGGAAGTCTGACAAAGTGAAGATAAAATCCGGAGATTCGCTCCAAAAACGTGACAGCTAAGTTATCTTAATCCCTTGTACCGTGAAATGGGGGGAATAGGGACAGCCATAAAAATCCTATTTATTCCTCTTTAACCCATATATGGGGTTAATAGGGACTATAAGTTGCTTTTTAAAAAAACAAGAGAACACTTTCAACCCAAATATCAACAAATCAGTATGGTTATCAATTTTCAACGAAAAAAGTTTCCGAACTTTTTTTCAGTTTGTGTCTCTATTCACCTTGCTGTCCCTATTCCCCCCATTTCACGGTACGTTTTAACCTCAACCTCCGGCGCACACCTGATGGTCCGCTATTGTTCCCTCTTTCTCAAACAAGGGTGTGACCGGTATTCCCCCATGACGCTCATGACGCGATGCATCTGAGATGAGGATTTATGGGAAGGGAAGCATTCTTGTTCCCTTCTCCGAAACGACATTCCAAATCAAAAGCCACGTGACAACGTTATTAAAAAACCAAAGACCCGAGATCTCTCTGCACTTGTTATAAGGATCTCACCGGAGGAGGACTACCTGACTACCCGGAGAGAGATAAAGGCTTCACACACTCCACGAGCACACCATGGCTCCACTCAAAGGTGAGTACACTGTACACGTGCACTATATATATATATGTGTGTTCGCACTTTATTCGATCTTGTTCACCACAGTTGTTTTTGATTTCATGGAAAACATCTTAATGGAATACCATGAACATGTGCGCGTTGGAATTCCGATTTTTATTAACCAATATATTCATCATGATGTGTCATTCATCTTTATTCCTATTTTTATTTTTAACTGCGATCGAAGACTCGTGGGTGAGATTGTCCGTAATTCAGAAGAGTCGTCACAAAGATATTCGAATGTATCGATGTACTTTAATACACATTTGAATGGCATAGTAAACAATTAATGGACAAATATGGGATTTGACTGGGTGTTTCAGTTGGGAATAATAACATTAATCGAACCTTTTTTTTAAAATAAAGAAGAATGCAATTCCTCGTCGAAGACCCGTGAAGACCCCCGAACCGCACCTTAAATTGGGATCCTACTTTATTAAATAAGTCAATTATGTGGGTATACTCCAAATGTGGGTTTCGGAAGGTGCAACCGTGCAACAGAGCCCGCCCAGGTCTCAAAGTGTGTGTGTGTGTGTGTGTGTGTGTGTGTGTGTGTGTGTGTGTGTGTGTGTGTGTGTGTGTGTGTGTGTGTGTGTGTGTGTGTGTGTGTGTGTGTGTGTGTGTAATATGCCATGCATAATGTATGCATACAATACAATATCTTATTATAATGGAGCAAACGTATATGGTTATGTATGTATATTTGTGATCAAAACATCTTAAAATAAATAAATAAATAAATAATATATATATATATATCTATCTATAATTCCAGTAATCTCTGTGTGTATGTTTGTATGTTTGTATGTTTGTATGTTTGTATGTTTGTATGTCTGTATGTCTGTGACCGCTGTTTCTCGACAACCACGGGTCCGATATACTTTAAACTTGCCAGGTATATTGCTGGGGACCCGAGGATGTGCCTTTTCAAGGTTTGAAATTAATCGGACAAGTAGTTACCGAGCTATGGCGATTTAGCCGTTCGCCGTTCGCTTTGGCGTTGCGAATGGACCAAACCATTTCATGTAAATAGAGGGGGGGGGGGGGGGGGTTCTGTGGTCGTTGCGAATGGACCAAACCATTTCATGTAAATAGAGGGGGGGGGGGATTGTCACCGTACTCGCAAGCCGTTCGCCGTTCGCTTTGGCGTTGCGAATGGACCAAACCATTTCATGTAAATAGAGGGGGGGGGGGGGATTGTCACCGTACTCGCACCCACGTACCCACGTACGGGCATTGCACCCACGTACGGGCATGCCCTAGTCTATCTATAATTCCAGTAATCTCTGTGTGTATGTGTGTATGTGTGTTTGTCTGTGACCGCTGTTTCTCGACAACCACGGGTCCGATATACTTTAAACTTGCCAGGTATATTGCTGGGGACCCGAGGATGTGCCTTTTCAAGGTTTCATATTAATCGGACAAGTAGTTACCGAGCTATGTCCAAAAAACGATTCAACCAATCAGAGAGCAGCGAGTTATCACGTGTGCCGAACGTGGCGAACAGACTCTGCCTCGGACGGCACATTTGAGAGCGTATTCATTTATTTCACGTTGGCAAACTATGTTGGCGTTAAACTATGTTTTAAAACTAATTTAAACTAATTTGCGATTCATCGTAACTGCGATTCGTAACTGCCGTTCGCTTTGGCTTTGCGAATGGACCAAACCATTTCATGTAAATAGAGGGGGGGGGGATTGTCACCGTACTCGCAAGCCGTTCGCTTTGGACCAAACCATTTCATGTAAATAGAGGGGGGGGATATAATTTTAGATATAGATATAGTACGGGCATGCCCTAGTATCTATAAAATAGAAAACAACGTCCGTGAAGCCGTGTGATTATGTGCATCCACTAGTGGGGCACCTGTGGGAATCCCATGGGCATGGCCGCGTGACATTCAGATGCTGCACGTTTAGTTTTACAAAATGGTTACTGGCAATTCATCAGACCCACAAATGATGTAATCTACACAATTTATTTACTTCGCAAAATATGTTACCCCTCACTCATCTCCTTTCCCCTCATTCATCTCCCCCTACCCCCCCTCCCCGTCACTCCACTCCTCTCTCCCCTGACCCCTATCCAACACCTCCTCACTCCTCTCTTCCCTTTACTCCTCTCTAACTCCTCCTCACTCCGTGACTCCTTTCCAACTCCTCCTGGCTCCTCTCCCTCACGCCTCTCCAACCTCTCCTCTCCCCCTCCCCCACTCTCCACCGCCCCCCACTCTCCTCTCCACCCCCACTTTCCTCTCCACCCCACACTCTCCTCTCCACCCCCCACTCTCCTCTCCACCCCCCACTCTCCTCTCCACCCCCCACTCTCCTCTCCACCCCCAACTCTCCTCTCACCACCCCACTCTCCTCGCCACCTCCTCCCCACTCTCCTCTCCACCCCACCACTCTCCTCTCCACCCCCCACTCTCCTCTCCACCCCCACTCTCCTCTCCACCCCACCCACTCTCCTCTCCACCCCCCCACTCTCCTCTCCATCCACACCTCCACTCTCCTCTCCACCCACCCCTCCACTATCCTCTCCACCCCCACCCCCCACTCTCCACGCCCCTCCCCACTCTCCTCTCCACCCCCCATTCTCCTCTCCACCCCCCACTCCCCACCCCCCACTCTCCACCCCCCACTATCCACACCCCCCACTCTCCACACCCCCCACTCTCCACACCCCCACTCTCCACCCCCCACTCTCCATCCCCCTCCCCCACTCTCCCTCCTCCCACTCTCCACCCCCACTCTCCACCCCCCACCCCCCACTCTCCACCCCCCCACTCTCCACCCCCACACTCTCCACCCCCCACCCCCCACTCTCCACCCCCCACTCTCCATCCCCCACTCTCCACCCCCTCCCCACCCCCCACTTTCCACCCCCCGCCCCACTCTCCACCCCCCACTCTCCACCCCCCTCCCCACTCTCCACCCCCCCCACTCTCCACCCCCCCTCCCCACTCTCCACCTCCCCACTCTCCACCTCCCTAGTCTCCACCCCCCCACTCTCCACTCCCCCACCCCTCTCCACCCCTCCCCCACTCTCCACCCCCAACCCCCCCACTCTCCACTCCCCCTCCCCTCTCCACCCCTCCCCCCACTCTCCACCCCCCACTCTCCACTCCCCACTCCCCCCCACTCTCCAACCCTCCCCACTCTCCACCCCCCACTTTCCACCCCCCTCCCCACTCTGCACACCTCCCACACTCTCCAACCCCCACTCTCCACCCACCCCCCCACTCTCCACCCCCTCCCCACTCTCCACCCCCCTCCCCACCCTCCACCCCTCCCCACTCTCCACCCCTCCCCACTCTCCACCCCCAACCCCCCACACTCTCCACTCCCCCTCCCCTCCCCACTCTCCACGCCCCCTCCCCTCCTCACTCTCCACCCCCAACCCCCCCACTCTCCAACCCAACCCCCCCACTCCACCCCCAACCCCCCACTCTCCACCCCCAACCCCCCCCCCCCCACTTTCCACTCCCCCTCCCCACTCCCCCTCCCCCTCCCCACTCTCCCCCCCTCCCCCTCCCCTCCCCAACCCCCTCCCCCTCCCCAACCCCTCCCCCTCCCCCTCCCCCTCCCCCTCCCCAACCCCTCCCCCTCCCCCTCCCCCTCCCCAACCCCTCCGCCTCCCCCTCCCCCTCCCCAACCCCTCCCCTCCCCCTCCCCAACCCCTCCTCCTCCCCAACCCCTCCCCACTCTCCACCTCCTCCCCACACTAAATCCACTCCCTTGTCCTGTTCATTTATTTATGAAATGTTTCGCAGAACAGTACACGTGTGACCTCATCGGACTCTGACCGCAATGATGATCTTAAAGCGCGGTATTACTCGCGCTGCTTGTGAGCAAGGAGGAAGCAGACAACGCGGTAATTTGTAATTCTTTATTCAAGAGCTCACTGTAATACTCAGCTGCTCAGGGCTGCGCGCCCCGTGTATATCGTGAGGCCACGCCTCTCTCCCGGGCGTGGCCCACCCCCGCTTGGTGTGCGGGGTGATGTCACCACGTCAGTGCTTTCGTGTCCGCCACACGCGCCCCCCCAGAATCCCCGCGCACCTGAAGGGTCAGTTTGCGGGGCAAACGGATGACGTCGAAGTGCCCCCTGGCGACTGGCGGCGTCTGGGATGCAGGGATGCCATCTGGGATGCCTCCGGCTGCCCCTGGGATGGGTGCACATCCGGGGGGCGGCGTGGCAGCGGGGCTGGGCGGTGCCGGGGGGCGGCCCCGACGCGGGGGTCGGGCCACTGGCGGTGGATGGTCCACGTCGAGGTGGGCCGGCTTGAGGCGGTCCACAGAAACGCGGTCAGGAGTACCGCCGATGTCCAGGGTGAAGTGCTTCACCCCGGTCTCCAGCACACGGAAAAGCCCGTCGTACGGGGGCCGCAGTGGTGTCCGGTGGGCATCGTGGCGGACGAAGACGTACTCCGCCGTGCGAAGCTCCGGGGCGACGTGCGTCAGTGGGTGCCCGTGGCGTGCCGTTGGCACCGGGGCGAACCTCTGGGCGGTCTCCTGCAGAGCGGAGCGCTGCTGTGCCGCAGACGATGGTGCCGTGGAGTCGGGGAGGAACTCGCCCGGCACCTGCAGCGGTTGCCCGAAGACCAACTCCGCCGCGGATGCGTGCAGGTCCTCCTTGGGTGCTGTCCGGAGGCCCAGCAGGACCCAGGGGAGCCTGTCGACCCAGCCGCCGTCGCGGAGGGTGGCCCGGAGCGCGGCCTTCAATGAGCGGTGAAATCGCTCACACAGGCCGTTAGCCTGGGGGTGGTAGGCCGTGGTTTGGTGCAGCCGGACCCCGAGCCCCCGTGCGACCGCCCCCCAGAGCTCCGAGGTGAACTGGGGGCCACGGTCGGACGAGATGTCTGAGGGGGTGCCGAACCGGGCGACCCAGGTGGCGATGACAGCCTGCGCGACGTCCGCCGCCGTCGTCGACGCCAAGGGCACAGCCTCCGGCCACCGGGTGGTGCGGTCCACCATGGTGAGGACGTGGGTGAAACCCCGCGAGGGGGGCAGAGGTCCCACCAGGTCCACGTGGACGTGGTCAAACCGGCGTTCCGGCACCGTAAACGGGGCCAACGGGGCCTGGGTGTGCCGGTGCACCTTGGCGCGCTGGCACGCGAGGCACGTCCTGGCCCAGCCGCGGACGGCCTTCCCGAGGCCATGCCAGACGAATTTGTCGGCGATCAACCTTTGGGAGGCCCTCGCGCCCGGGTGGGACAGGCCGTGGATGGCGTCAAACACCTGGCGCTGCCAGCCCGCGGGCACGATGGGGCGAGGCCGCCCGAGGGAGACGTCGCACAAGAAGGCCGCGCCCGTGCCGTCGAACGGCACCTCGGTGACGCGGAGGCCCGTGACGGCGGTCCGCAAGGCCTGGACGTCGGGGTCAGCGGCCTGGTCCGCTGCCATCCGGGCATAGTCGATGCCGAGGTGGACTGCATGGGCGACGGCCCGGGAAAGGCAATCCGCCACCGGGTTGTCCTTCCCCGCGACGTGCCGGATGTCCGTCGTGTACTCGGACACGGCCGAGAGGTGACGCTGCTGCCGGGCCGACCACGGCTCGGCGACCTTGCCCATCGCGAAAACCAGTGGCTTGTGGTCGACGAAGGCCGTGAACGCACGGCCCTCGAGCAGATGGTGGAAGTGCCTGACCGCCAGGTGAAGCCCGAGCAACTCGCGGTCGAAGGTACTGTAACGGCGTACGGGCGGGCGAAGCTGCCGGCTAAAGAACGCCAGCGGTTGCCAAGCTCCACGCACCCATTGCTCGTGCACCGCGCCCACCGCGTAGTCCGAGGCGTCGGTGGTGAGGGCGATTGGTGCATCGGGCGCCAGGTGCGCGAGCATGGTGGGCTGGTGGCGTTAGCCAAGGCGAGCTTCGCGCCCGTGAACGCCGTGTCCATCTGCTCGGTCCAGGTAACGTCGCCTTTGCCCAGCTTACCTCGGAGAGCTTCGTGCAGGGGGCGCAGGAGCTGGGTGATACGGGGCAGGAACCGATGGTAAAAGTTCACCATGCCCAGGAACTCCTGCAGCCCCCTGATCGTGCGGGGGCGCGGAAACCCCTTCACCGCCTCCACCTTGGCCGGCAGGGGGACGGCCTGGTGACGCGGTGCCCCAGAAAATCGATTACGGCGACGCCGAACCGGCACTTTGCGGGGTTCACTAATCAGGCCATGCTGGCCCAGGCGTTCGAAGAGCGTGCGGAGGTGGTGTAGGTGCTCTTCGTGGGAAGCGCTGGCGACGAGGATATCGTCCAGGTAGACGTATACAAAATCCAAGTCGCGCAGGACGCTGTCCATCAGCCGCTGGAACGCCTGAGCCGCATTCTTCAGACCGAAGGGCATCCGCAGGAATTCGAAGAGTCCGAACGGCGTGATGACCGCCGTCTTCGGGACGTCCTCCGGCCTGACGGGGACCTGATGGTAGCCGCGTATGAGGTCCACCTTCGAGAAGAAGGACATGCCCGCCAAACGGGCGGAAAAGTCCTGAATGTGGGGGACGGGGTAGCGGTCGGGGGTGGTGGCGTCATTGAGATGGCGATAGTCCCCGCACGGTCGCCATCCCCCGCCGGGCTTCGGCACGATGTGCAGCGGTGACGCCCAAGCACTCTCCGAGCGCCGAACGATGCCGAGTCGCTCCAGGGTAGCGAACGCCGCTTTTGCTACCGCCAGCTTCGTCGGCTCGAGGCGGCGTGCCTGGGCGTAGACCGGTGGCCCGACGGTGGGGATGTGATGGGCCACCCCGTGCTTGATGGCCCCCGCCGAGAAGGTGGGCCGCGTGAGGGCCGGGAAGCCGGCGAGGAGGCGGGTGAATTCGTCCGCTGCCGGAAGCGTACAGATCAACGTGGCCAGAACCGAACCGTTCGGCAAGCCGCTTGGCAAGCCGCTCGGTGAGCCGCTCGGTGAGCTGCTCGACGAGCTGGGCAGCGCACAAGCGAGCGAGCTGAACGTCTCGGCCTGGACAAGACGTCTGTGCTTTATGTCGACCAGGAGCCCATTGGCGCACAGGAAGTCCGCGCCAAGCAATGCCATGGGCACGTCGGCGGTGACGAACGACCATCGGAAAACCTGCCCTCCGAACCGCAGAGAGAAGCAGCGTTTTCCGTGCGTACGGATGGGCGTCCCGTTCGCGGCAAGCAGCGCGGGGCCCCCGCCCGCGGCGTGCTTGTCCGACGTACCGGCAGGAACGACGCTCACCTGCGCTCCCGTGTCGCACAGGTAATGGTGCCCGGATAAGGTGTCCGTTATGAACAGCAGGCTGCTCGAACGGCCGGCGCTCATTGCCACTATTGAGCGCCGGCCCGGGCGTTTCCCGACCTCTTGAGGGAGCATGGCGGATGACACTGTCGAGCCTCGTGGCCGAACTTGGCGTGGAACCAGCACCAGGTGGTGGAGCTGGAGGAGTGCGGCTGGCTCCGCCAGGCCGATGGAGCCGGCGGTTTTCCCCGCGGTGGCGGTTTTCGCCGCGGCGGTGGGCGGGGCGTGGCGGCAGCCACGAGGTGCGTATCAGCATGTTGTGTATGCTGTGGAAGCTGATGCTGTGGATCAGCATCAGCCTCGGGATCCACGAGGTGGGCGGCACCGACTCTCGCACGCGTGTCCGAAGCCGCGAAGTACCTGTCCGCCTCGGCGGCCAATGCTCGGGGTTCCGTTAGCACGGTCCCGGCCAACGCGAGGCATACCTGTGCTGGAAGTTGGTGACGGAAAAGCGCCCGGAATAGAGAACCAGGGGCGTCGTCGCCCAACAGCAACAGCATATGGTCCATTCGGACCGATGGGCGCGTGTCGCCGAGCTTGGGGAGATCCAGGAGGCGGTCGGCCCGTACGTCCTCCATGAGGCCGAACGTGGCTAGGAGCAGCCGCTTGAGTGCCTCGTACTTGTGGCCGTCCGGTGGGTGGCGAAGGACGGACACAACTCGAGCGGCCGTGCCGGGCCCGAGGGAGGCGACGACATGGCAGTAGCGCGTGTCGTCGCCGGTGAGGCGCCGAAGCTGAAACTGGGCTTCGGCTTGGACGAACCAAACTTCGGCCTGGGCCTCCCAAAATTCGGGAAGTTTAACCGACATCGCGTTGTTGGCCATGGCAATGGCGTCGTGTTTGGAAGGATCGCTACGGCAGATCCAACGTCAAGGTCACCAGTATTACTCGCGCTGCTTGTGAGCAAGGAGGAAGCGGACAACACGGTAATTTGTAAGAGTCTTTATTCAAGAGCTCACTGTAATACTCAGCTGCTCAGGGCTGCGCGCCCCGTGTATATCGTGAGGCCACGCCTCTCTCCCGGGCGTGGCCCACCCCCGCTTGGTGTGCGGGGTGATGTCACCACGTCAGTGCTTTCGTGTCCGCCACAATCTTCAGCAATCAAAATATTATCCGATACTTCATCTGGATTCATTTCAGCTGCTCTTGTGTATGTTTGCTAAGCACGCATTACCCTCCAACGTCTTTGTTGCTCAGCATCCCGTGCAAGTCTGTGTTAACGTTCAATGGCGGCCTCGTTCTATTCCCTCATTCTTTTATTCATTTTTGAAATAGCATTTACAAACGTGACGCGTAATTGTTACCACGATTAATTGGCGACACGTAAACGATGCTCCGCCCTTCTCCCCACATGTGGAGTATTGAAGAATTGCAATTTTTATTGTGACTATCTGAATAATACAGCTCAAATGGAAAAGTCCCTGGAAAAAAACTCTTATGGGCAGTGTATAAGGGCATTGCGTTACACCCTTCTGTCGGGCAAAAACCAAAATGTCTATTTTTGTTACAGCATACGTGATTTTTTTAAAATTAAAGATTTAAAATAAACTTATTTAAAGTGTACATGCACATAACTTATAAAATAAGAATGAAGAAATATCTCAGCAATTTCCCGTCTGTGTTATTTGGGTGGTGTATGATATACCGTGCCGCAAATTTTTAATATATCTCGGCAATTTCCCATGTGTGCGTGAATTTTCTCAACCATTGCTGAAACAGAGTCTAAACCATAGATTAAAAATGAAATCAGATGGCGAATTTGAGTCGAGATAAAGCCGTGAGGTAGTCTCAATGGACTTTATGTTACAGGCCTTTGAAAATGCATTTTGTTCTATAAACGTTAACTTTCTCTTCCCGTTTCTTGCAACCGAGTCTAAAACCATGTTAGCGACTGTGAAAAATGAAATCAGGTATCCAATTAGAGTTTAAATATAACTGTGAGAGTAAGAAACTGCGAGCCTAACAAAAGAGGCCTCAAAACTATGCGAGGAAACAAAATGGTGGAGATTTGTTTTTGAAGCCGCTCCCAGAATGGGTGAAGCCACTCCCACGGACAGACACGCAGACAGACAGACTCACGTTAACAGAATGTTATATAGATTAATTACGTACTGTTTGAACATTGGTTGCATCCTGCTTTGTGCAATTTGCCTAATTAACAGACGTAACTACGTACGTCTATTAATTACGGACTGTAGGAATATACCTTTCGACCCTTTAGACTGCTGAAACCATTAGACATTTGAAGATCCTTTAAGTCCCCAAAGACCCAGAAGATCCAAAAGACCCCGAATACCTAAAAGATCCAAAAGGAGCTGAACACCCAAAATACCCTGAATACCCAAAAGACCCCAAATAACCAAAAGACCTAGAGCACCCAAAAGACCCAAAATATCCCAAATGCTCTTAATGAATCTGAAGACCCAAATGCCCGAATAGACCCTGAAGACCCAAAAGACCCCAAATACCCCGAATTCACGAAACAACCAAAAAACCTAGACGACCCAGAAGACCTAGAGGATCCAAAAGACCCTGAATACCCAAAGAACATACATGACCCAGAAGGCCTAGAGGACCCAAAAGACACAAAGACCCTTAACGACCCAAATTACCCAAAAGACCCACAGGATGCAAAATACCCTGAATACCGTGAGGGCCAAAAATACACGAAAGACCCTTAAATATCCTGAAGACCCAAAAGACCCTGAAGACCCAACAAGACCCAAAAAGACACAAAAACCCCAAGGACTATTAAAGACGAAGAAAGCCAAGAAGGTGCTCAACCAGAACCAATACTCTGTATAGAGCATAGTGCATGAGTACAATTATGTCTGAACTCTGTGAATGTCAAAACGTCTGCGATGGAAGGAACGTCCAATTCTCGAGAAAGACTCGTGTATTTGCATCCCTGGCTAACATTTTGTGATTTACAGTGCAGTACTTTGTTTTCCTTCATTGTTAGCAGCCTGTGGTTATTTTGTATCGACAATTTATTTTTGTTTGTCTCTAAGACGTAACTTGTTGGGTCGTGTCATGTTCAGGAGGGGGAAAAAACTTATTGTTCAGGATGTACAGTAGAATGATGACAGTTTCAAAAATGTATTTATTATTGTACCTTCTCTCCCTTTACCACGACATAGTGCAACAAGATGAAGACACCCACATTGGCATGCTGAGCAGCTCCTTTGAGAAGAAAGTTCGACCTTTCTTGGACCTCATTGATAACCTGCGAGCGGTGGGTGTTGAGCAAGATGTTGCTCTCCCCACTGTGGCCGTGATTGGAGATCAGAGTTCTGGAAAAAGCTCTGTGCTTGAATCACTCTCAGGGGTGCAGCTTCCACGTGGGAACGGTATGTATGCTTACATACATGTCAAATACCTGTTAAGGTAGTGGTTTGGGGAAAATCGTGATCAAAATAACACCCATTTCAATTTGAGGCGCAGACGTCATCAGAACAGGCCACGGATGAAAGGTCAACTCATGTCGAGCCAAATTGTGATCAACTGAATAGGACTTTTAGTAATCTCTCCCTATAAAACGAATTGTGATCATTAAGCCTTCCCCTATTAAAGTAATTCTGTGCTCGTTAGCTATTGACGACATTCGGTTCCTTATAGACTGCAGAGCTTTTTCAGTGGCCGTTCTTGACAGCTAGCAGTGCAACTGTGACCAATGTTGTATTAGTTGTTACATCCAAAGACACGTCTGCAGCTCCCCGACACCAGGAATCTTGGAAACCTAGCCAACAGGAGGAAAATACATCTGCGTTTTTTCATCCTTCATCAGAAATTTACTTTGAATGTTTTAGAAAATGAAGAATGAATTTGCATCCTGTCATTATTCAAGAAGGTTAAACAGATTTCCCGGATGTTTGGCATTTGTAAGGCATGGCCCAGGCGGCACAGGGGAGGAGTAGGATTGAGGAGAGTGAGGGAGTTTGTTTCAGAGGTGGGGAAAAAGAGGAATGAAGGAGTGAAGGTGAGCAGAGAGTCTTGATTTTGGCAGTTTAACCATAAGAGGGTTGCAGGCGGATCTTGTGCGACCTGTACGAATATTTGGGGGACAGAGCCCAGAGAGAGCTAGGGGAGCAAGGCCGGAGAGGAGTCGGTAGAAGACGGAAAGACCACCAACCTTGCCTGCGTCGAGTAAGTGAAAGGCCCTCGGAGATAGCGTCATCGCGGGAGATTCCAATGATTCTGAACGCTTTGGTTTCAACAGCGTGAAGTCGAGCTAGGTGAGAGGCAGGAAGCTTTGTTTTAAAGCTTTGTTTTGAAGTCTTCTTTTAGAATCTTTGTGAGCCTTTTTAGGTAACAATCCTCACTCTACCTGGCACGCATGATATACGTTCTTTGCCCTTGTGAACATTGTTGTGAAGGGCTTCTGCTCATGCACACAAGCACTCTTGGACAGATTATGTCATTTTGAAAGTTGCGTATTACATTTATATCCACGCAGAGCCTTCTGGAATGCAGTACATTTGTAACCTCGTTCACTTTGATCCATACTCCTCTGTTCCATAAGTGAGCGGCAGCATTTACTACAAGTGTATTTGCTCACTTTGTGATTGCTATCTTGTAAATTCTTGCAAAACAAAAGCCTTTGAGAGATTATTTGACCTCAGACTTTATCCACCCTTGGAAGAATCCATTTTTACAAGAAAAAGTGACTGCAGTGTAGAAAATACAGGATTATCCATTTCAGGTTTTAACAAAAAAGTCTGATGCATCACACATTGGATCCATGTTTGGGAGGCTATAATCATGATACTTTAACTTAGCTAAAATATTCACTTTAAAATTTCAACAGAGCCATGCACCTTGTCACAAACAGGTCCAAAAGGTGAGAAAAGCAAATAGATTTAAAATGACGCCTTCATCACCACGTTCTTTGATAATTTTGAGAAAAGCATTGTAGGTTATGGTAAACATTCACTATGTCTGTTGGTTTTGATTTTTATTTCAGCAAAATACATGTACATGCAAAATGGTGGTTGAAGAGGAAGTGAATTTAACATTGAGCTCTATATTGAATGCCGCACACAAATAAAATGTCGTGGACAT
This sequence comes from Myxine glutinosa, assembly GCF_964187855.1. Taxonomy (NCBI): domain Eukaryota; kingdom Metazoa; phylum Chordata; class Myxini; order Myxiniformes; family Myxinidae; genus Myxine; species Myxine glutinosa. The sequence goes on along the minus strand of NC_136263.1, from coordinate 42,502,797 downwards.
GGAGAGGTTGACAGCATGTGTCACACGTAGGACCCTGCTCTTGATGGCAAAACATAATCTGGTCCTGGCATTGGAATTGCTTGGATCGGTATTGAGAATTCCTTCTAGGGAGTAACTTTGCATAATGCAGTGATAGTTATTTCCCATATTGTATCTATTACAATTATGAGACAGTTATTTCCCATATTGCATCTATTAGCATCTAGATCGGCCATCAGGTTACGAGTTTCGGTGGGAAAGCTGCCATCATGGCAAACCGCACCAAAGTGCAGGGTGAAAGGTCAAGGTAGGGTCCGCTCCGCCCACAAGCTGAGCTGCAAGTCAATAGTGGCCAAGAGGGGAGGTGTTAAGTGCATCACGGCCGAGGGTGGGGGCTGACTCTATATAATGGCGTGTCACAAACGGCACAGTGTGAAATGCTCCTGGAGCTTGCAGAAGAGCCTCCGCATGAGCTGCATTGGGGTTTCTCCTAAAATGAGGCAATTGCTGCCATAGTCCCAGTCATGCCCCCACACAGCAAGCCACGCCACTCTCCCCCTCGAGACAGCCTCTGTCTGCTGCCAGGGGCTGCTCATTGCCTACCCATGTCACCACTTGGGACTCGCTGCATCCTGGCAGAGTGGCTACAGTATTCAGTCTTGTCTGACTCGATCTCTCATCTATCTACTGAGAGTGTCTATGGCTTTAAGGCATATATTACTTAAGTAATCTCATTTTATTAGTTTGTTCAGGGTACATTTGAGGGTATAGACAGTTCTTTTTATTAATCATTGCTTGTATTGCTTATTTTGTATTCCCGCCCCGTGTTTCAATGCACCATTATAAAATATATTTGGTCTCTGGGTGAATTTGAGTGTCTTCACCGCTAGTTGAGTTATACATGCCTATTAAAGGACAAATTAGCTTTGGGCAATTAGCACCCAGAACAATTTTACTCAGTCACGATTAGTGTAAATGGACACACTGCACCGATCAACACGCTGCCTGATTGGCTGAGGTGTTTAGTGGAACTTTGCATCATGGCAAACAGGCTCGTGATCTGGCTTGGACCAACTGACTCAGTTGGCTGGCACAACCTCTTTGATGCAGTTCGTCAGATTTTGACAGGACAAATAGGATGAATCTGATGACTATAACAATATATATATATGTATGGGCCAGTCAATAAGTAACCTTAAAATGGCGATATAAATTCGAGAATGTAATGTGTGTAGTTGTAGACGACATGCTATATATATATGGGAAAGAGTCATGTTTTGCCTGTTTTAGATCTGGCAACATTGAGCGTATGATGTCAGTAGAGCAGTTCCAAGATGGCGGCTCCCTTAGAAGCATGCACCAGGGAGGAGCAACGTTCTGTCATCCGTTTCTTGGGAAGTGAGGGTGTGAATCCCAGTGAAATCCATCGCAGAATGAGGATACAATATGGTGACGCATGTTTATCACTGCAGCAGGTGTACGACTGAGACAGGAAGTTTAAAAGTGGAGTGTCCAGTGTGGCAGACGCTGCTCGCTCGGGCCGGCCTCACACAGCCGACACACCAGAAATGCAGGAGTTGAGCGCTTGCTAAGGGAAAACCGTCACACTACACTGGATGAAGTGGTCACAGAATTGAACATTAGCCATGGTTCAGCACAACATATCATTCACAATGTGCTGGGGCTCCGCAAAGTGTCTGCAAGGTGGGTGCCTAGACAACTCACACCCGAACCGAAAGAACGGCAAGTGGACGCATGTGAAGAACTTCTGCAATGTTACGAAACAGAAGGCGATGTTTTCTTACAGCGCATAGTGACTGGGGATGAAACCTGGGTTCACTACTTTCAGCCAGATATGAAAAGGGCAAGCAAAGAGTGGCGCCATTCAACTTCACCGAAGCCCAAAAACTTCCGCACAAAGCTGTCCGCTGGAAAAGTGATGCTGACGCCCTTCTTGGATAGCCGAGGCCCACTTGTAGAGCATTACATGCCCAGAGGGACCACAGTCACCCGTGCATCATACTGCGACCTCCTTAAAAATAATCTGAAACCAGCAATCAGATCAAAACGTCGTGGACTACTCACGACTGGTGTTTTTTTGCAGCATCACAATGCTCGGCCCCATACTGCCCACGCTACAGCTGCAACAATCGAGGACCTGCATTTTGAGTGTCTTCCTCATCCTCCCTACTCGCCACCCTTGCCCCTTCGGATTACCACATATTTGGGCCACTTAAAGAGGGGCTTCGTGGAGCCACTTTTCGATCCAACAAAGAAGTCCAAAAGGCGGTGCACGAATGCCTACACAAGCAGCCAAAATATTTTTTCCTAGAGGAATCCAGGCCTTAGTAAAGCGCTGGAAAAAATGGATTGAACGCAATGGAGATTATGTTGAAAAAAAACAAAACGCAGTTGTTACACACGTACATGCAATAAACAAGTTGTGAAAATATTTTAAGGTTACTTATTGACTGCCCCCTCGTATTTATATTTATGTATGTATATATATATATATATATATATATATATATATATATATATATATATATATATATATATATATATATATATATATATATATACATACATATATGGTTTATATATATATATATACGCATTCATGCTGCTTTTGAAATATCTTGACGTGCCAAAATATTTAAGTATTGATTCATCTCCAGGTATCGTGACACGTTGTCCTTTGGCTTTGAAACTCAAGAGATGTGATTCACCATGGAAATGTAAAATAAAGTACAAGACAGCAGAAGGACCATTTGAAGACGATATCATGGCACCGTGTGATGTTGGAGAGGCTGTTCTTGTTGGTAGGTGGTGATTAAAACTTTGATGTTAATACTCTAGTTCATTAATTGCAGTTTACATTTAGTTGAAAATGTTCTGATTATTGAATAATCATTGTTGTTGTTTTTTGGGGGTCGGGGTCTATCTGTCGGTCTGTCTGAACAAATGATATCTCTAAGAGTTGATGGATTTTGATGAGAATCGACAGTAGGTTCATCATTAGCCAATGTTGAAAACATTTTCTTTTGGGCTGTGTATGTTGTTATTCTTCTTTTTTTTTTAAACTTTCACCACCAAAGTTTGACAAAGCTTATGTTTACCTCAGCCACCAAAGGTGGACAGGTTATATTTTCACACCTGTTTGTCTGTCTGCCTGTTTGTCTTTGTCTGAGAGTAGGATATCTCAAAACTTTTATGGATGGATTCAAACAAAACTTGGTGGACAAGTTGGGTGTGTGGCAAGGACCAATTGATTATGGATCCGGATACGAGAATTGTTGTGATTCTTCACCATTGAGATATAGGATGAAAAACTATATATAGCATGATATTTCAAATTGTTGTGGACGGATTCAGACCAAACTTGGTGGACAGTTTGGGTGTGTGTAAAGGACGAATTTTTCAGCTTTTATTAAGGGTAGATTCCGAAGGCAGATCCAGCCTATCAATGGGACAAAACGTAAACTGTTCAGCCTGGTGGAGGGTATGTGCTCTATCGAGTGCCTTTCTATTTTTCTTTTAATGCAATTCAATTGAAATGGTTAAGAGTGAGTTAGGCAACCACTAAACCAGTGTGATTCTTCTTTGTCTCCCATGGCCAAACCCATCCTTTTAGCTCAGAGGGTGATTGCAGGAATTCAAAAGGAAATCAGCCAGGAGCTCATAACATTGGAAGTGGCATCGTCATCCACTCCAGATCTTACCCTCATCGACCTCCCGGGTATTGCCCGTGTGGCTGTGGAAGGGCAACCACGGGATATTGAAAAAAAGGTTTGTCAGGAAGGCTACTTCAACTACATCAACACCACTCAAACTAGATATCACACAAAGCGATTGCCAAGGGTAAGCATCGCCTGCTTTACCCTTGACAATCATCGCCCACGACTTACCCAATGGGGTTGCATCTTAAGGTGTATATCCATATTAAGTTGGCTTTATCGTGGCGTTTTCCCAAAGAAGAAGATTTATTGTGGCGTTTTTCCAAAGACGCTTTTAATAACAAAATTGATAATGATTGCAAAACAATATTAATACTAATAATATCCCACCACCCCAAGGTGGTTTTCCTGCCGTGATAACGTGTATAAATAGCTTATAGTTATAGTAAAGCGCGGCGTTACGCGCGCTGCTTGCGAGCAAGGAGGAAGCGGACAAGCGGTAACTTATAAGCGTCTTTATTTCAGGAGCTCACTGTAACACTAGCGCGCTCTGGGCTGCGCGCCCCGTGTATATCCTCAGGCCACGCCTACCCCTCGGGCGTGGCCCTCGCCCACTTGGTGCGCGGAATGATGTCACCACGCCAGTGGGCTTTCGTGTCCGCCACACGCGCCCCCCCAGAATTCCCGCGCACCTGGAGGGCCAGTTTGCGGGGCAGACGGATGACCCGGCCGAAGCGCCCCCTGGCGATCGGCGGCGTCCGGGGTGCAGGGATGCCAGGTGGGGTGCCCCTGGCTGCCCCTGGGATGGGTGCAGGACCGGGGGGCGGCGTGGTGGTGGGGCTGGGCGGTGCCGGGGGTCCGCCTGCAGGGGGGCGGCCCCGACGCGGGGGTCGGGCCACTGGCGGTGGATGGTCCACATCGAGGTGGGCCAGCTTGAGGCGGTCTACAGAAACGCAGTCAGGAGTACCGCCGATGTCCAGGGTGAAGTGCTTCGCCCCGGTCTCCAGCACGCGGAAAGGCCCGTCGTACGGGGGCCGCAGTGGTGTCCGGTGGGCATCGTGGCGGACGAAGACGTACTCTGCCGTGCGAAGCTCCGGGGCGACGTGCGTCGGTGGGTGCCCGTGGCATGCTGTTGGCACCGGGGCGAACCTCTGGGCGGTCTCTTGCAGAGCGGAGCGCTGCTGTGCCGCGGACCATGGTGCCGTGGAGTCGGGGAGGAACTCGCCCGGCACCCGCAGCGGTTGCCCGAAGACCAACTCCGCCGCGGATGCGCGCAGGTCCTCCTTGGGCGCCGTCCAGAGGCCCAGCAGGACCCAGGGGAGCCTGTCGACACAGCCGCCGTCGCGGAGGGTGGCCCGGAGCGCGGCCTTCAATGAGCGGTGAAATCGCTCACACAGGCCGTTAGCCTGGGGGTGGTAGGCCGTGGTTCGGTGCAGCCGGACCCCGAGCCCCTGCGCGACCGCCCCCCAGAGCTCCGAGGTGAACTGGGGGCCGCGGTCGGACGAGATGTCTGAGGGGGCGCCGAACCGGGCGACCCAGGTGGCGATGAAAGCCTGCGTGACGTCCGCCGCCGTCGTCGACACCTAGGGCACGGCCTCCGGCCACCGGGTGGTGCGGTCCACCATGGTGAGGACGTGGGTGGACCCCCGCGAGGGGGGCAGAGGTCCCACCAGGTCCACGTGGACGTGGTCAAACCGGCGTTCCGGCACCGTGAACGGGGCCAACGGGGCCTGGGTGTGCCGGTGCACCTTGGCGCGCTGGCACGCGAGGCACGTCCTGGCCCAGCCGTGGACGGCCTTCCGGAGGCCATGCCAGACGAACTTGTCGGCGATCAACCTTTGGGAGGCCCTCGCGCCCGGGTGGGACAGGCCGTGGATGGTGTCAAACACCTGGCACTGCCAGCCCGCGGGCACGATGGGGCGAGGCCGCCCGAGGGAGACGTCGCACAAGAGGGCCGCGCCCGCGCCGTCGAACGGCACCTCGATGATGCGGAGGCCCGTGACGGCGGTCCGCAAGGCCTGGACGTCGGGGTCAGCGGCCTGGTCCGCTGCCATCCGGGCATAGTCGATGCCGAAGTGGACTGCGTGGGCGACGGCCCGGGAAAGGCAATCCGCCACCGGGTTGTCCTTCCCCGCGACGTGCCGGATGTCCGTCGTGTATTCGGACACGGCCGAGAGGTGACGCTGCTGCCGGGCCGACCACGGCTCGGTGACCTTGCCCATCGCGAAGATCAGCGGCTTGTGGTCGACGAAGGCCGTGAACGCACGGCCCTCGAGCAGATGGCGGAAGTGCCTGACCGCCAAGTGAAGCCCGAGCAACTCGCGGTCGAAGGTACTGTAACGGCGTTCGGGCGGGCGAAGCTGCCGGCTAAAGAACGCCAGCGGTTGCCAAGCTCCACGCACCCATTGCTCGTGCACCGCGCCCACCGCGTAGTCCGAGGCGTCGGTGGTGAGGGCGATCGGTGCATCGGGCGCCGGGTGCGCGAGCATGGTGGCGTTAGCCAAGGCGAGCTTCGCGCCCGTGAACGCCGTGTCCATCTGCTCGGTCCAGGTAATGTCGCCTTTGCCCGGCTTACCTCGGAGAGCTTCGTGCAGGGGGCGCAGGAGCTGGGCGATACGGGGCAGGAACCGATGGTAAAAGTTCACCATGCCCAGGAACTCCTGCAGCCCTCTGATCGTGCGGGGGCGCGGAAACCCCCAGGCTAACGGCCTGTGTGAGCGATTTCACCGCTCATTGAAGGCCGCGCTCCGGGCCACCCTCCGCGACGGCGGCTGGGTCGACAGGCTCCCCTGGGTCCTGCTGGGCCTCCGGACGGCGCCCAAGGAGGACCTGCGCGCATCCGCGGCGGAGTTGGTCTTCGGGCAACCGCTGCGGGTGCCGGGCGAGTTCCTCCCCGACTCCACGGCACCATGGTCCGCGGCACAGCAGCGCTCCGCTCTGCAAGAGACCGCCCAGAGGTTCGCCCCGGTGCCAACGGCATGCCACGGGCACCCACCGACGCACGTCGCCCCGGAGCTTCGCACGGCGGAGTACTGGCGGTGGATGGATCACGTCGAGATCACCAGTAAAGCGCGGCGTTACGCGCGCTGCTTGCGAGCAAGGAGGAAGCGGACAAGCGGTAACTTATAAGCGTCTTTATTTCAGGAGCTCACTGTAACACGAGCGCGCTCTGGGCTGCGCGCCCCGTTTATATCCTCACGCCACGCCTACCCCTCGGGCGTGGCCCTCGCCCACTTGGTGCGCGGAATGATGTCACCACGCCAATAGGCTTTCGTGTCCGCCACACTAATGGCGTTTCCGTGCGACTGGCTTCCTGGCTTCGACAGGAAGTAAAAATATTATATACCACAAACACGTATGCTTAGCTTTTTAAACAGTCGTTAATGCTCTTTATAACACTAAATGAAGAAATTTGGAGGAATGCCGACATCCGTGAAGTAAGGTTTACTTACACAACTGAGCGAAGATCTACTGTACTCTATATAACCCACACATGTTGGGTTAATAACATGGCTCTTTCTGCCGCTACAGTGTCATTTTTCGTAGCGAACTTTTGAAACTCGCTCCTGCTGTTTGATACGAAACTGAAAGGGAGGAAGACCGGGGTGTGCTCATTTACCAAGCAGCTAGCTTGTGCTTGCCAAGCCAGCCGTTCCTTAAGGGTTTTGAATGCAATGCTTGCTCGAATGCTTAAACCACTTGGCGATCTCTTCACAAGAAACTTGGTAAATGAACACACACCCAATGTTCTTGAAACCCGCCCATAGATTGACTAATCTATATACCCCAAAGAGGAATGACCCTTCCTGCAGCGCCCGGGGTCTGCGGGTGTACTCGTCATGAAAATTGGAGGAAAATTATTAAAGTTATGATCAAAAATGTTTTTTGCTTATTAGGTAACAATCCGAAAAAGTAGGTTAAGGACACTAATGAAACATCAGGTGCACAACTTCAGTGCAGGTACACTGTTATGATGCAAGAACATCGTGGAAGGCTAAGAGGTCTTTGAGATTCAGTATTGGCAAAATTGAGTGATGATTAAAAAACACGTTTTTCTCAGACCATCATTTTACTTTTAATTTGAATGGGTATGATGTAAATTAATCATAAATGCACCTTACTCTGGGTATCTAGCAAGGGCAATTTTATTCCAATCGGACAAACCTTAGTCAAGTTATGGTGAAAAACAGCAGTGTCTTTAATTAGGTCAGGGTCAAAAAGCGTTATGTAAGGCTTCAAATATTGATCATGACTATTTTCTTTCCTCTGCATGGGTTGTAATCAAAACATAGCTTTCTTTCATGCTAGCCGATGCGTTGTTCAGTTTTTAAATGTCCATAGTCAGCAATCCTCTTGCTTGTATGAAAGTTTTATTTGAGTGGTGTATAGTAGACCGCTGCCTCGATCACTCCCAACAAAAACATGCATTACCACATTTCCTCTGCATGGGTTGTAATCAATACATACTTTTCTTTCCTCAAAACATGCCCTTATTTCATGATAGAAGGCTCGTTGTTCAGTCTTCAAATGTACATCCTAGGCCCAAAGCCTGAGGCCTATAAGTAGCGCCCAAAATGGTGATTGCCGGGTTACAATTGTGGGTGGAGTCATCTGTCCAACCAAAGGGCGGAAAGAGAAACAAACGGATAAATCTGACGACTTGAATATGTATATTAACTGAAAAATAGTTACATCTGGACAAAAAATGGTCGACGTATTAGGCATTGATGTTACTACATAATACAGTTATTGTGAAATGGGTTAAAATGAAACTAGAACGCATCTGAAAATGTAAAGCCCATCCGCGTCCACTTTGTATTTGGACTTCTTCTTCATTATGCTAAATATGACGAAACAGCTTTACACCAAAAATTGACGATTTTAGGCGACCTTTAACTTTTGACCTCAAAATAAACAGGCTTCAGTGACCCAATATGTGAACCCTGCTCAGATTTCAAGTCAATTAGATGAAAATTGACGATTTTATGTGACCTCGACCTTTGATCTAAAAACAAGACGTAGTGGGTGCGTGTCACATTAAAAAAACAGTGGGTGCGTATACGAACAGTGGGTGTGTATACGAAAACAAACTATTATCACACTCGTTTGTGTATGCACATCGACATTAAAATAAATGCTTTCGATTTTCCTTGGTGCTTGCTCGAATCCTTCAGTAGCCGGGCTTGTAAAATATTATAAACCACAAACACATATTATTAGCTTTTCAAACAGTCGCTAATGCTGTTTATAACATTAAACAAAGAAATTTGGAGGAATCTCGACATCATGAGGCAAGTTTTACTTACAGATCTGAGCGAAGATCTACTGTAATCTATATACCCCACAAGGTTTGGAGGTGTGCTCATTTACCATGCAGCTAGCTTGCGCTTGCCAGGCCAGACGTTAACGGTTTTGAATGGCGTGCTTGCTCGAATGCTTAAACCACTTGGCGATCGCTCCACAAGAAACTTGGTAAATGAACACACACCCAATGTTCTTGAGACCCGACCATAGATCGACTGTAATCTATATACCCCAAAGAGGAATGACCCTTTCTGCAGCTCCCGTAGTGAGCGGATGTAGGCTTCCTCATAAATTTAAATGTCGGTCAGCGGAGCAGCCATCGTAATGACATCATAGACGTAATGATGTAACAGAGACAAAACTGCCGCTACTTTGATATGTAGAACTTGATATATTTTAACTTCCAGTACGTTTGCAGTCACTACGAAGAGATTAGTGTTATGATTAGATTTAGTATAATATTAACGTTACATTATCATTATTTCGAAAATGATATTACTGTAAAAAAACCGAGGTGAATTCCTTACTTCCTCAGTTATTAATATTAGTGCCGAACACCGCTCATTGATCATGAACCATACACCGCTTCAATCCATCGACCTTCCATTCACGACATTGGGATTAAAGTATTATGGTTATATTTACTATATTATTATTATTTTTAAGAAAACGATACTACTGAAACGATACCACTGTATTTAAAAACCTGGGCTTAATTTGTCCGAAGCGGTCCGACGATGAGTCATATCGCCTAAGGCCTATACGTACCATACCGTATTGTTGGACGAGACTTAATGCCGATGCTTTCGATATTTGATGATCATTTTAACAATCGGTTTGTTTGTGTTTCACACTGAATGAAAAACGTAAAGGTAGAGCATGGTGATTGTGATATATGACAGGTTCGACGATATGTTCGGCCTGAACGGCATATAAATCAAAATGGCGGCGTGTGGAGAGTCAGCCGCCGCACCGCTGTAAAGACATCAGACGTGATCACATCACCCTGTCATGTGACCAGATTCTCAGCTCTGATTGGTATACATTTGAGGGGACATACATACATACATACATACATACATACAGATGGACAAATGCTGTTCTAGATGGCTCTGCCCGATGGGCTACGCCGTAAAAACAATTGGCCTCTCACTTTTGATTGGTGACCCAATTCAGTGACCCGATATAAAAATTATTTAAACTTCAGGTCCATTGGATGAAAATTGCTGATTTTAGGTGATGTTGACCTTTTGACCAAGTTATTAATTTGTCTCCTCCATATGTTTATAATAAAGCTTTGTTGAATATTTGTTGACGTAAGCCCAAATGGTGAAAACGTTACGGCCTGGATTTCCAAGAAGAAGCAAGAGAAAGAGCACCCAGCGGGCACACGACGTTGTTTCAACGTCGAATAACGGTTGGAATGAGGTCGCGACGTCGGACAACCAAAACCCAACCACATTAATACCTACATCAAAACCCGACAGTCATTCAACGTTGTTTCACCGTTGGCAACTTGGCTTGATTTTTTAATCGAATAAATGACATTGTTGTGACATTGTATCAACGTTTATTCGACGTTGTTTCGACGTTGGAAAAATGACGTTTATCCAATTTGCAAATCCAACTCGTTTTCAACCTCGGGTCCACGTCGAATCTTGACGTTCATTCAACGTGGATCCAATGTCTGTGTGCCTACTGGGAGATACGGCGAATGCTAAAGCATGAAACCAATAAATTCCACATTCCTGTAGCACCCTCAGTCGCACGTCAGACATGGACAGCAAGTTCGTGAAGGACTTCCATGAAAAACGTACCCATTCGCAAACAAATGGGTATGTTCACGTATAGAAACATTGATCATGGGACCGTGGCGAATCTGCAAATGACGATCCTCGAAGTTCACGTTTAGAAAGTAGAAACCATCACGGCATGTCGTTATTTACTTGAACTCTATATCTCTTTTTTCATTCCAAACAACATAACTCCAATCACAAATTAATCACAAAATAAACTTTTAACAACATTGTTAATGTTTCCTTCATTGTAAAAACTACCAAGTCAACAGTTAAAAGGCTTTTGAGCCAGTAGGTGTTGCAGCCTTGGCAAGATCGATGGAGACGGCGATCTGTTAGCTTATACACCCTCCAAATAGCTATGTGGAATTCTCTCATGTAGAGATTATACCCACGTCGTTTGAACTTTGGCCGAGGTCATTATTTACTTTTAATGATGTTTATATACGAATAAAAAAGAAGATATTGGTTTTGGGTCGTCCTTTCTGCATCTCTCGTGGGATTGTGTGTTGGAGAGACGACCGTGATGGTGGGGAGGGGGTTGGCATTCTCTCAAGCAGGGATTCAACCCATGTCCTTATAAAAGGTCTTTGTCCGAGGTCACCGAGTCCTATCGGTGCAGCCGATCGGTACAGCTGTGCAGCGATCGGTGCAGCCGTTTGTGCGGCACCCGGGAAAATAACGTTATGCGGGAGTCCAAACCTGAAAATGCTGGAGGCCAAAGCTGAAATTGGAAAAACAATATACCCTATTTTACTCCAGGAGATCCCAGGATTACCCACCCAAAATATCGTAGCGATCGGTTCAGCCGTTTTTGCGGTACCTTCGAACGGATGGACAGACAGAGAGACAGACAGACAGACGGACGGACATTTGATGAATTATAGTAATATGTACCATAAGATGCTCATTATGAAATTTCCATATTACTCGTACATGTACATTCACATTATGATGATGAACTTGGGCAGCCTTGGTTGATTGTGGAGGGTTCTGGATTCGAACAACGGTAAAAGAATCGTGGAGTTTTGTGTTTTTGGAGCTGAAAGAACTATTATCACACTCGTCTGTGTATGCATATCTACAGGTTTGTCTGTTTATCTGTTTTATCAAAAAGGATTAAAATAAATGCTTAATAATATCCAGCTCTGCAAGGTGATGGTCTGTACTCCAATGAGCAGCTCTCGTTTTTTGTGGTGCACTTTGTAGATAGATTCAAACTTTTATTTTTTGACTTATTCCCCTTCTCTAACCTATAATTGGTGAATGTTGTGAGAACTCACCTATCATTCAGTCAAAAACACTCAGAAGATTATGTGACACATCTAGTTATACAATATTACCTTTGGATGCAGATTAAGCAGCTGATCATGTCCTATATTGAGAGGGAGGAAACCATCATCCTCGTGGCCATCCCTTGTAATGTGGACATTGCTACAACAGAGGCCCTCAGCATGGCACAGCAATGTGACCCCCAGGGTGAAAGGACACTGGGTGAGATTTCCTCCCATTTTCCTTGTCTATTAGTATCTGTACTCCCAGGTTTGTCTAATTTTTATACAATATAATCACTTGTGTATAAGCCGCACATTTTCCCCCAGAAATATCTGATCAAAATTTGGGGGGTGTATTATCCACGTGAACTTTTTCTATTTTTGGATACAAAGTCAAGGCTTGTGGAAGAAATAGAACATTGAGCAGATGAAGACACAACAAAACAAAATAACAGTTGAGAGAAGGGGGAAATGGGAGATATTTTCTTTAGAGGGCATTGTTGTATGTTGGTTTTGTAAAACTCTTTTAATTCTGCTGATTCTAGTTGAAAGTCTGTAATAACGGTTGTTTATTAAAGTGTATCCTCATACTAATTGACATTTTTCTATGCATAAATTATTTTGTATCTTTTTCCCACTTTATCGTAATAAGTATCTTTATTTTGTGCACATATTTTTCATTTCCAAATCCCCCCCCCCCCTCCCCTTCCCCCTCTAACACACACATTACATCACGTGTTTGATCGTTGCATTCGTACAACCTCAAAATTTATTACTTACCTACCATAAGAGTCTTTTGACCAACAGGAGTCCTTACCAAGCCAGACCTCATGGACCGTGGGACAGAAACCAGTGCCATCCGTGTTCTCAACAACCAAAGTATCGCGCTGAAGAAGGGATACATTATGGTTAAATGTCGAAGTCAGCGGGATATTGAGAGAAGCATGACTCTGGAAGATGCCATCGAGGCGGAACAATCTTTCTTTGAGACGCACAGCGTTTTCAAGTGGGTTTAAAACAGTTGTTATATCACAATTTATAGAATTGCGTTTAATTTTTAGTTTAAATGCCATATCCTGAAAACAGTCTCAAGAATTTTCACATCGTGCTCCTTCGTTATGAATGAATTTCCAGCTTTAATTAAGGTTGTCAACCATTTATTTTTGTGATCAGATTAGTTGTCAGAAATGTTTATTTAAAAAAAAACAAAACCCAAAGTACAAAACACATTTTGCTTCCTCATTCATGTTTTCCAAGATTATTTTCTCAATGAGGTGCTCTGGTGTAGTTTATGCACCTTCGACTTATTTTTTGATGCAAAATAATGTATACTTTTTTCAGCAAATAATGTGCAAACTCTGCAATTAATAATAATAGAAGGCAAAAGCATTCAGGCTTTCCAGTAGCCTTTTAGTAAAATATGCAAATCCTCATTTTTCCCCACCCCTTTCAAAAAGTCCCCCTCCACTACCCTCCCACAATACACCTCGGCCCTCACCACCCATACTCCCCTTCCCATCCCCTAAACTAGACTGTGTTGCTATTAGTTGCTTTTATTATAATTGAACCATTCAAATTTGTACATCTCATAAACTTGTCAATCATAAATTTGTCAATTGTGCTTCTCAAATAACAGCATCTACACTTACTAGGGCATGCCCGTACTATATATATATCTAAAATTATATCCCCCCCCCTCTATTTACATGAAATGGTTTGGTCCAAAGCGAACGGCTTGCGAGTACGGTGACAATCCCCCCCTCTATTTACATGAAATGGTTTGGTCCAAAGCGAACGGCTTGCGAGTACGGTGACAATCCCCCCCCTCTATTTACATGAAATGGTTTGGTCCAAAGCTAACGGCTTGCGGAGTTTGGTAAAGAAATCGCCATATCGTGCACAAACGCGCAGGAAAGCGAAAGAATCGCAAATTAGTTTTAATTAGTTTTAAAACATAGTTTAACGCCCGAGCGAGTTTAACGCAATCGCAAATCGCATCGCAAAGCGAAAGAATCGCAAATTAGTTTTAATTAGTTTTAAAACATAGTTTAACGCCAACATAGCGCCAACATAGTTTGCCGACGGGAAATAAATGAATACACTCTCAAATGTGCCGTCCGAGGCAGAGTCTGTTCGCCACGTTCGGCACACGTGATAGCTCGCTGCTCTCTGATTGGTTGAATCGTTTTTTGGACATAGCTCGGTAACTACTTCTCCGATTAATTTAAAACCTTGAAAAGGCACATCCTCGGGTCCCCAGCAATATACCTGGCAAGTTTCAAGTATATCGGACCGGTAGTTGTCGAGAAACAGCGGTCGCATACAGACACACACACACACACACAGAGATTGCTGGAATTATAGATAGACTAGGGCATGCCCGTACTATATCTATATCTAAAATTATATCCCCCCCCTCTATTTACATGAAATGGTTTGGTCCAAAGCGAATGGCTTGCGAGTACGGTGACAATCCCCCCCCTCTATTTACATGAAATGGTTTGGTCCAAAGCGAACGGCTTGCGGAGTTTGGTAAAGAAATCGCCATAGCATGCACAAACGCGCAGGAAAGCGAAAGAATCGCAAATTAGTTTTAATTAGTTTTAAAACATCGTTTAACGCCAACATAGCGGCAACATAGTTTGCCAACGTGAAATAAATGAATACGCTCTCAAATGTGCCGTCCGAGGCAGAGTCTGTTCGCCACGTTCGGCACACGTGATAGCTCGCTGCTCTCTGATTGGTTGAATCGTTTTTTGGACATAGCTCCGTAACTACTTCTCCGATTAATATGAAACCTTGAAAAGGCACATCCTCGGGTCCCCAGCAATATACCTGGCAAGTTTCAAGTATATCGGACCCGTGGTTGTCGAGAAACAGCGGTCACAGACAAACATACATACATACATACATACATACATACATACATACATACACACAGAGATTACTGGAATTATAGATAGATAAAAGGCAAAAATCTCCCTCTCTCTCTCTCTCTCTCTCTCTCTCTCTCTCGCTCTCGCTCTCTCTCGCTCTCGCTCTCTCTCGCTCTCGCTCTCGCTCTCTCTCGCTCTCGCTGTTTGTTTTAGGTGTACCAGAAAGTAATGTCGTTTTTCAAAGAGGAATACACAGCTTAAAAAACGACATTACTTTCTGGTACACCTAATATGTATGTGTTTTATGCACGGTCACGCATTTTTAAGTTCCAAACTCGGAGTACAAATACAATTTTATGTGGGGGATAACATAGGCTATGTGTCTGCAGCATCAAGCGGGAGTGTGGGTGGTGGTGAGGGGAGGGTGTACGTGTCGAAAGTTCTCTATGTAAATGTGTACCGTGTAGCGCCATCTGGTGGTGGTGGTGGCAGAGGGTATTACAATTTCCTCTTTTACCATTGCAACACTGAGGTTAAAGCACTCTTTGTACAGGTAAATTTGTTCTCCTTCCCTCCTCCCCCCACACAAATGGAGAGGCCTGTCAAAGCTCCCCCGAAATATGTACAAGCAGTATTTCTCTCCCCCTCCCTTTCCCTTCCCCTCCTTCCGCCTCTCCTGTTCCTTCTCTCCTCGCCCTCTCCCTTTCCCCATCCCCCCTTGCCCACCCCCCTTTCTTCCTCCCTCTCCTCCCCCCCTCCCCTGGGCAATGCCACGGGTACTTGATCTAGTTATTTTTAAATACATTATCTTTGTTATAAGAAAGAATTTTGCCCAGAGTGGTGCTGTCATGTTGTGGGTTTATAGCAATTGTTTATATATTTTGTCACCACTTTTGCTGTAAGAAACATGTTCTTAAATGTTCCCTGCACACTGTGCATGCGAAGTTCAGCTCTCAAATGTGAAATCGATATCTGTGGGAGCAGCATGGCTCCATGACCCACTGTGAGAATTTACCCTTGACAGGTCTCTAACCTATCACAGCTATTGATAACCTTATTGCTGCTGAAACCACCCTCAAGCAGGGCAGGAATGTAGATTTTGGTGAGGGTATTAGAACGCAATATTATATTTTCTGGAAAGGTACCATGGGATTTTTAATTTCCACAAGTGAGCCTGAGCTCTTCCTCTTTACCAATAAATACTCAATAAATAATATGTAATAACCCCTGAGCTCTTCCTCTTTACCAATAAATACTCTATTATGCTGCACAATCATTTACTTTAATTGAAATAGGTTTTCGATTCAACAGATAATCAGAATAATTTTCAGGCTCCCTACATCAACACTTTAAAGAGATAGTCATCTCTGGAAGACCTGTTATTTGGGAATTCTTCAAATAAGTTGAACGTGCTCATACATTTTGTTCAGTCAGATTGCTCTTGCACCGACTCCACAATACCATTCAAAAATAGTCCGGATGGCATACAGGTCATAATGAGCAATTGAACTGCATGAAACGAGTTGCAAGCAGATACTGTAATTCAGCTTAATATCCCTTATGAAAAACAGTTACCATTGTTGAATTACTTGTTATTGCAAGTAATTATTAGCCCTTCCGCCCGCACAGCAGGAGGTGTGTGTGTGTGTGTGTGTGTGTGTGTGTGTGTGTGTGTGTGTGTGTGTGTGTGTGTGTGTGTGTCCAGAGCATAAATGTTTTGCCATTTGAGCTTTTGTCATCAAATATTCAATAAACCTTTATTATGAGAATATGGAGAAAACTAATTAATAATTGTGTCAAAGGGTCCAATGTCAAGGTCATAAAATCGTCAATTTTCATCCGATTGACTTGAGATTTGAACATTATTTGCATATTGTGTCACTGAATTGATTCAGCAAATCAAAAGCTAGAATCATATTGGTTATCAGTTCCAATGGTAACTGCTTTCACAAGTACCGGGCTATGACCGTTTGTTTGTTTGTTTCTGTCTGCCTGTCTGGGCCTTAACGTTTTCACCATTTGAGCTTTTGTCATCAAATTTTCATCAAAACTTTGTTATGAATATGGAGAAGACCAATTTATAAATTTTATATATTTTTTAAGCTGTTGTTTTCGTCAAGTTCAGTTCGAGTGCAAGGCGGATGCGGATTCATAGTGGAATTAAAATTAACTAGGGCATGCCCGTACTATATATATATCTAAAATTATATCCCCCCCCTCTATTTACATGAAATGGTTTGGTCCATTCGCAAAGCCAAAGCGAACGGCTTGCGAGTACGGTGACAATCCCCCCCCTCTATTTACATGAAATGGTTTGGTCCATTCGCAAAGCCAAAGCGAACGGCTTGCGAGTACGGTAGAACCCCCCCCCTCTATTTACATGAAATGGTTTGGTCCATTCGCAAAGCCAAAGCGAACGGCGAACGGCTAAATCGCCATAGCTCGGTAACTACTTGTCCGATTAATATGAAACCTTGAAAAGGCACATCCTCAGGTCCCCAGCAATATACCTGGCAAGTTTCAAGTATATCGGACCCGTGGTTGTCGAGAAACAGCGGTCACAGACAAACAAACACACACACACACACACACACACACACAGACACACAGAGATTACTGGAATTATAGATAGAAGATGTTAACCACCCCTCCATCCCGGTGAGGATAATCTGCAATCCCACACTACAAACAACAATTATTATTTTTTTTTTTTGGAAAGCCTGAATTCTCACCAAGCAGAATTTTATTTTTAATGGTGTTTGGAAATCAAATGGATGGGTGTGATCATCGGATGTGTTACCCTCTTAGCAACACCGAGGGGTAACTGCATAAACCCTGGTTTGAACTTCAAGCCATTAAATCGATTTTTGCCCACAATATAAAAGTGTCATCTTTACAGTGCATTCAGAAAGTATTCAGACCCCTTCACTTTTTTCACATTTTGTTATGTTGCAGCCTTATGCTGAAATCGTTTAAATTCATTTTTTCCCTCATCAATCTACACTCAATACCCCATAATGACAAAGAGAAAACAGGATTTTAGAAAGTTTTGCAAATTTATTAAAAAGAAAAAACTGAAATATCACATGAACATAAGTATTCACACCCTAAACTCAGTACTTGGTTGAAGCACCTTTGGCAACGATTACAGCCTCGAGTCTTCTTGGGTATGACGCGACAAGCTTTGCACACCTAGATTTGGGGATTTCTGCCATTCTTCTCTGCAGATCCTCTCAAGCTCTGTCAGGTTGGATAGGGACTGTCGGTGGACAGCCATTTTCAGGTCTCTCCAGAGATGTTCGATTGGGTTCAAGTCAGGGCTCTGGCTGGGCCACTCAAAGACCTTCACAGAGTTGTCCCAAAGCCACTCCTGCGTTGTCTTGGCTGTGTGCTTAGGGTCATTGTCCTGTTGGAAGGTGAACCTTCGGCCCAGTCTGAGGTCCTGAGTGCTCTGTTTCAGGTTTTCATTCAGGATATCTCTGTACTTTGCTCCGTTCATTGTTCCCTCAACCCTGACCAGTCCCCCAGTCCTTGCTGCTGAAAAACATCCCCACAGCATGATGCTGCCACCACCATGCTTCACCGTTGGGATGGTATTGGGCAGGTGATGACCGGTGCTTGGTTTCCTCCAGATATGATGCTTAGAATTGAGGCCAAACAGTTCAATCTTGGTTTCATCAGACCAGATAATCTTGTTTCTCACAGTCTGAGAGTCCTTTAGGTGCCTTTTTGCAAACTCCAAGCGGGATTTCATGTGTCTTTCCCTAAGGAGAAGCTTCCGTCTGGCCACTCTGCCATAAAGCCCAGATCGGTGGAATGTTGCAGTGATGGTTGTCCTTCTGGAAGTTTCTCCCATCTCAACACAGGATCTCTGGAGCTCAACCAGAGTGACCATCGGGTTCTTGGTCACCTCTCTTTCCAAGGCCCTTCTCCCCCGATTGCTCAGTTTGGCCGGGCGGCCAGCTCTAGGAAGAGTCCTGGTTGTTCCAAACTTCTTCCATTTAAGAATTATGGAGGCCACTGTGCTCTTGGGAACCTTCAATGCAGCAGAAATTTTTTGTAGGCTTCCCCAGCTCTGTGCCTCGACACAATCCTGTCTCTGAGCTCTGCAGGCAGTTCCTTCGACCTCATGGCTTGGTTTTTGCTCTGATATGCATTGTCAGCTGTAAGACCTTATATAGACAGGTGTGTGCCTTTCCAAATCATGTCCAATCAATTGAATTTACCACAGGTGGGCTCCAATCAAGGTGTGGAAACATCTCAAAGATGATCGAGAGAAATGGGAGGCACCTGAGCTAAATTTCAAGTGTCATAGCAAAGGGTCTGAATACTTATGTCAATGTGATATTTCAGTTTTTTCTCTTTAATAAATTTGCAAAACTTTCTAAAATCCTGTTTTCTCTTTGTCATTATGGGGTATTGAGTGTAGATTGATGAGGAAAAAAAAAAGAATTTAAACGATTTCAGCATGAGGCTGCAACATAACAAAATGTGAAAAAAGTGAAGGGGTCTGAATACTTTCTGAATGCACTGTATATATTTTCATCGGTCATATGAAATGTTCACTGCATGTCATTCAGATTTTCTATGCTCCCCGTAGGAATATTGAAGGGAAATCTACCACACAGGTGCTCGCTAACAGGCTCACCACAGAGCTCGTTGGGCAAATCAACGTAAGTATTATTTACTTTTACCTGTCTGTGATTCCATCTGAACCCTTGATTTTTTTTATGATGTAGGGAACCCAGGTTCAAATCACATACATCAAATGTCTGGACATTGTCTATTAATGTCTTTGTAATTTAAGTAAAAGGGCACTGATATACACCAGTTATTTATTTCCTCTTGCATTTGACGAATGGGGAAGCTCCTCCAAGAGTCTTGGATCGCTGTACAAAAAAAAATCAATAATGGGGTATCTACATATTGCATACACAATTAGTAGTCACTGATGCACAGGCTCAAAAGCTCAATAAAATGGGTTGGACCTGACATGGCATGCTATACTTTTTGTTTGTGTTTTTTCTATTAATTTGGACATAAAGGTCCGCTGAATGAGAGGTCTGCTCTGCCGGAAACCTTGCGAAAAAAATTTGTGGCCATTTTTGTATATGCAGACTTTATTTTTTTGACCGAAAAATGTGAAAGATGTTTTTTTTCTTGAAATCCTCAGTGGGTTGTGTAGGCTGTCAATAAATGCATCCCAGATACACAGAACACATGTGTTGACAACATCAAGTTGAGAAATACACTTACAAAACCTTTCCAAATGATTTAGAATCATTTTTATGCAAAAGCGCCCCCGATTTTTTTGCATTTTTTCATTATTTTCATCTTTACTTCATTAGTAATAAACTATGCCCTGAGTTATGACATCAGCCAATGTGTCATTCTTTTCACCAAACATTATAGTCATTCCACATTAAACATTCTGAAAATCAAACCAAAATCAATGGATCTGTGGTGATTTTATTACCCTTACGCTAAAAAATCCTAGAGACATACCGTATATTTAGCATCATGGTAGTTTATGTCCATTTTATTAAACATCCTGGCCAAGGCACCTTTTTAATTTTAACAGAACCCTGTGCCCCAAAAGAAAATACTTGTAACACAAGAAATACAAAACAGCAAAATGATTTTTTTAAACAAAATGTACACAGGATGACAAGCCAACAAAACAATGATCGTTACGCAGCTGAATTTGGATAGATTAGTGACCAGTATGTAGAAAAAATGAAATTAAACTTTAACTGAACAACATAATTGAACATAACAAAATATAAATTTACTGGCAACAACGTCTGTAACATCACATGAAATTAAAATTGCACTGAACAAAATAACTTATAATGTGTTATGCATGTCACTGTTTTCGAGTGCGAGTTCAATCCTTGAACATTTGTTGGGGTCCCCGGTGCAGAGACATGCGATGACACACTTCACATTGGCTCTCGCACAGGAGCATCCTCGGGCACACGTGCTTTTCTTGCAGTGACAGTATTTGGTGCGTTTGAATTCTGCAGGTTTTGCCTCCTTCAGCATCATGGTTGCCACCAACTTACCATTGACAAGCTCTCTGCCAAAGTCAGTGGCAGCAGGGTAGGTTGGCTGAAACATGTGTGCTCGCTTGCATACGGCCAACTGATGCAGGGCTCGGCGAAGGTGTAACTGGAAGGCATCTTCGGTAGGTGGAAGGCAATGCATGTCTCCTTTGATGTTACCAAAGAGATGGGCTCGCAGTGCATACAAATTACCACCGAAGTCACTCCTCTCATACAGTGACACCATGTATCGCCTAGCTGCTGTCACAACATCTTCCTGAACATCCAGGCTTTCTTCAGGGTCACCGTATCTGAACAGGGGCAGAAGGTCTGCCAGGTGATCAACGGCAGTTTTGTAGGCGCGCCTTTTTCCTCTTCTGTAGAGATAGCTCACTGTGTCACATCCAGTCAGTATGTAGGTGCTGAGGAGTATGGATGTAAGATCTGCAGCTTCAACATCATTCTTCACTGCCAGGGCTTCGGCGTGCATGAGCAGGTAGGTAGATATCCATCTTCTTCACCCACAGCTCCTGCAGGCCATGTAGGTGTGTGATGTAGTATATGCACATCATGATCACGTCTGTGTCAGTAGCCACCACTGCAGCCCGTTTGTGGTGCAGATGTTGTACTGAGTATGCAATGTGGGCAAACATCCTGGTATCTGCCTCCTCATGCTTCTCACAGGACAGTTCTGGAAGCTCAACCTGACAATCTGCTGACAACAGGACAGTGCGACCAGGATCACGGAAGATTCCACCAAGAATAAGTGTGCATCCTGCAGGAAGGTACTTCAGGTACTTTACTTGCAGTTCATGGAAGGTGCTGCTCCCAAGATGTTGGTGACGCTGGATGAATGCCATGGCATCTATTACCATTACAACAGGCTTGTCGGACGGTGGCAGTCTGTGCACTTCCCTCCATGAGCTGCCAAGGGATGTCTTGATTGCAGCCAAGTAGTCAGCCTTGTTCCCTTTACGCATGGCATAACCTTGGTCAAGGGATGGATCTGGCTCAAACAGGGAGGCTGGGCAACTTGTCCACTCATGACTGAAGACCTCCACCTTCTTGTCTTCATCCAAGTCCTGCACAAAGTACAGGTTTCGGACAACTGCATTCTCTTCCTCGTAGACCTTCTTTGCTTTGAGTGCCATGGACAGTGACTTTTTTGGCTTTGCTGCAAATGTGGCAAGTTTTATTGGGGCTATTTTCTCACTGTCTATTTTTCTTGCTGCAGCCAGTGCCTCCAGTCCTTTTTCACGGGTGCTCACCAACTCTGCAGATGCAGCTTTGTGGCCTGTTGAGAGGTCCATCAGCTCCTGTTCTTCACATGTGAATGGATTGATCATCTGGTTGTTGATGACATCTGTTATTTTCCTAACACTTTCAGCCTCCATTGTGCCTTGGCTGTTGGAGTCCTCATGGTGTTTGGTGTCATCCATATCCAGGTGTGCCATAGCCTTTGTCTGCTCTGACACTGCTGTCAGAACTGGAAGAGCTCGCAAGTATTTCTCCATGGCCGTTGGCTGCTGACTGATGCCAGTGAAGAGTTTGTCTTGGTATCACGGTTGTAGGTTTTCTCGAGTGCCATGTCTGTCCAGACACCATTGAAACGACCTTCTATTTGACGTACAGTGAACTGCCCATCCTTGAATTCCCTATGGATGTTCGGAGCCAGTGTAGGTAGGCTTCTCATTACTTCTAGGTAGTGGGGCCGGCAGGATACATACTTGTAGTGGCCAGCACCTACAAGATATGGTAACACCTTTTCTACTTCAGCCAGGTGTTCCTCCCACAGGCCTGCATGCTCAGCGTGGATGAACCGTTTCAGAATCATCACCATGTCCATGTACATTCGCCATAGCTTTGTGGTAGGTGACGTACATACTTCGTCAAATTCAGCCATCAAACGTGTCAGCTTTTTTTAGTTGGTCGGTTGCATCAGCACATGTAGAAGATGCCTTCTCTACATCCTTTTCTGACAGGGCATCTAGGAGTAGCTGGACATTGATGGCAAGCACAGACATGCACTGCAGGTCCTTCTCTTCAATGATCAACCATCTGGCAAATGCTTCCCAGTGTAGGGCGAACATGGCTGCATGAACCATAGTGTGGGCATGTAGCATTGCGTAGTAGTCTTTTCCACTGATGACCTTGTTTGCTGTTGCTCGGAGACAGACATCAGCTTCTACCATGATGTCTTCGATTCCAGTGGCCTGCATCAAATGTCCAATTGCTCCCAGGAAATTTTGAGCAATATGGAAGCCACCCATGCGCAAGATAAGTTTGAAGTACTTCTGGGGGTTCTTCTTTTGCAGACCCAGAACCACTTCATACATTGCTTGGTCGCATGTGATGACTGTGAACTCTTGGCCCTGTTTTCTTGACACATCCATGCAGTACTGAACTGACTGTTCAACCACATCTGGGTCCGTTGGCCACAATTTTTTTTAGCAAGATGAAAATAATTTTTAAAATGCAAAAAAATCGGGGGCGCTTTTGCATAAAAATGATTCTAAATCATTTGGAAAGGTTTTGTAAGTGTATTTCTCAACTTGATGTTGTCAACACATGTGTTCTGTGTATCTGGGATGCATTTATTGACAGCCTACACAACCCACTGAGGATTTAAAGAAAAAAAACATTTTTCACATTTTTCGGTCAAAAAATAAAGGCTGCTGATACAAAAATGGCCACAAATTTTTTTCGCAAGGTTTCCGGCAGAGCAGACCTATCATTCAGCGGACCTTAATGTCCAAATTAATAGAAAAAACACAAACAAAAAGTATAGCATGCCATGTCAGGTTCTTTCAAATTTTGGTGACTGGATCCCTGACTGTAGTGTATTACTTCCCCCTTCTCTCTTTGCCCTCCTTACCTTTTTGTGTCATACATTGCTCTTGTAAAACCGTAAATACTGTACTGGCTTGCGAAATTGTTCCTCAGGGTAATTATTTGGAGAGATCTCTCTTCTCATTTTCTTCCTCTATTCTCCCGTTTCCTCCTTTAGCCTGGCATTGGTTTAGCGGTTAAAATGCTGGCTTGGGATCCTAGGATCCTGAGTTCGAATCCCGGGTGATCGTTGAATTAACGCCAGGGGGTTGACTCAGCCTGTCATCCTTCCGAGGTCCGCAAATTGAGTACCAGCTTGCTGGGATGAATGATCCCGGTGTGTACCCTGATTTAGAATAGGTACACCGTATCCCTGCGTGTCGTAAGAGGCGACTAAAGGGTTGGCGGCAGGAAGGGCATCCAGCCATAAAAACATTGCCTCAGAAAGGGAACCATGATTGTCATGGGGCCCACAAGGCTAACCCCCGCTCTAGCAGGGAAAAATGGCCTTAAAAAGGGCTGTTTTTGTGTTTTTATTCTCCCCTTTCCTCCTTGATGTTGTCGTGTTGACATATTCTGCAATGTGACATTTACTCATCAGTGCCTCTTGTTGTTGTCATTGCCTGGAAACTAGTTGGCATGGCCATTATTTATTGTTGGGAGTAGATCTTACTTTATGGCAAGGGGGACATCGTGCGGTTAGAGTTTGGGTGGGTTATGGCACGACTGCAAAATGGCTTCTTTCTGCTTCAAATTTGAGTGTGCGTCAGATGGGTCAAATCTTGGAAATCATTGGTGTCCTTGTGTTTTATCCTTCTCCCTCCCCCCCCCCCCCTTCCCACGCCTCCTCCCCCCAAGCCCTCTCCCTCCCACACATCTCCCTGCTCTTAAATGTTGTGTGCTCTCAAGTTTGTGTGCTTCCCCTTCTCTTGTCTTCCGCTCCCTCTTTTTATATATTTTGTTTGTCTGGTTGATTTGTTTGTGAAGTAATTGTCAGCTCTTTCACGAGCCTCGATTCAGTATACAAAAAAGAAAAAAAAAGAAAAAAAAAAGGCAATAGCAGAGTTTGTAATGAAAAGAAAATGGTTATTAGTATAAAACTTAAAATTGTTTAATAGTTGGGATTGTTTGTCTTCTTTTATTTTTATTTTGCAGCACCTCCTTCCATCTTTGCGACAAGAAGTCAACAGAAAATATCACGAAACCATGGAGGAGCTGAATAAACTTGAGTGTGGAGCACCCACTGAAAATAAGAGCCAAATCATCTTTCTTAATCGGGTTTGTTTTTGAATTAAACTTTTTGTCTGCGTCGATTCTTCATTTTTGGAAGCCAGGAATATAGTGAGCTTTTTTGGTGTTTTTTTTTTTTCGTTGTTGAAATCTTTGTAAGTTAAATTTTTCGACAGGACCTTCCAAATTGTTTGTAAATCTGTAACATGATGTCATCACGACACCAATAATTGTCTGCAGTATTAAAAAAACAAAAAACAAATTGCTTGCCTTTCTCTGCAGTTGATTATGAAATACAATTCTGACATCCAGAGCTTGGCACTGGGCGAATGTAATCGCAACTTCAAGGAGAACATGATGATGTATGCAAAAGCCCGTCACTGCTTTGCAAAATGGCTCGACATTGTGAAGGAGCAGGAGAAGTCATGTATGTATTCACATGCTATGATTTTGGGATTTGGTAACGAGCATTCTCTCTACTTTTTTGTATACATAGTCGAGGCTCGTGGAAGAGCTAATACTAGTACACTGAATGGATCAGGATGAAAAATGAACAGCAAAGAGAGTGGGGAAACTCCAATAGGTCAAGACCAAGGGAAGCAGACAAACAATGGGTGTGGGGAGTAATGGTGGCAGGAGAGGATGCATGGGGTGGACAAGATGGATACAGAAAGAAATTCTCAGGAGGAAAAACTGGAAAATTGGAATGAGGAGGGATTTAGGTGGGGTTAACGAGGGTAGAAAAGATCATGGCCTTGGATTGGGGATGATCTGTGATGGTGAACAGCTGTCTTGAAGTACTGGAGGGACGAATGACATTGAAGAGGATGTGGAGGTTGGTTCCAGAGGCGGAAAAATAGAAGAACAAATGGTTGATGTGAGCAGTGATCCTGGATTTAGGTAGTTTCACCAGAAGGGTGTTTGGTGGACTATGTGTGCCCTGTAGAAGCCTGGGAGGACAAAGCATGGGAATAGCTGAGGGTGCAAGACCTGAAAGGAGGCGATAAAAGACAGAGACCACCAACCTATCTACGATGGAGAAGTGATAGGCCCATAGACTCGGCTTCATTGCTGGAGATTCCAATAATCTTAAAGGCCACAAAGTAAATCTGAGCAATATTTGAGACAGGGGAGAGTAGATGATAAATGTTGTTTTTGGGACACCTCCATTTAACATGGGAAATCCCTATCTAATGTCGTTTACCCCCCTGTCTTTTCCCACTTTTGGAAAACACCCCTATTAATCCAAAAGACTCTATGAGCCTTTTGACCTTTTGAACCATGAGCTTATTGACCTTATGAGCCAATTAATCTACTTGGGCTAATACATAATGAAGATATTTTAATTGAGCTACGGCTGAATGGTAAACCCATCTTGATGTACCAGGCTGAACACTAACAGCTTGGAACCAATCCTTCATTGAACCTCCAAATC
This sequence comes from Myxine glutinosa, assembly GCF_964187855.1. Classification (NCBI taxonomy): domain Eukaryota; kingdom Metazoa; phylum Chordata; class Myxini; order Myxiniformes; family Myxinidae; genus Myxine; species Myxine glutinosa. The sequence goes on along the minus strand of NC_136263.1, from coordinate 42,476,353 downwards.
CCCATTCACTTACATGTTAATTTTCAACTCTCCTCATTGCCCCTAAACACCTCTATTTCTCTCACCCTGTTCTTTATGAACCTTCTAACCTTTTGACATGCTATCCTTATTCATTAGACCACTTAAACAATGGTCCTTCTACCCTTGTGAACCTGTGATTCTTCTGACCTTATAGACCTTTTAACCTTTTACTCTTAATATCATCTGGTGAATCATCTTTGACCCACTCAAACAACGACCCTACAAATATTTGTTTATGTGTGGGAAATAATTTAATTCTCCTACAACTTCCATCACCATCTAATGCATTAACAAAGTATATGTTTGAGTTTGGTTCTTTATCAAGATATTTTAACTGAGCTAAAATAAAATGATAAACCTCCCTCAATGTTCTTGTTTGAGCACCTCCTGTGCCACACACCATTTTTAAATTAAAGTATATATTTTCCTGACAACCATCAAAGTTTTCCGTCCACTCAAAAATATTTCCATCTTTTTTACCCAACTCACCGGTATTTAAATTAATTCTCTTATTTGTTTTGTGAACTTTTTTACCAGTTGCCTTTTCAATAAGTCTTATTTGATATTTTTCACATTCATTATGTTTTCCATTTATATACCAAGGTTGATTACACCTCCACTCTTTAGTCTGGTTGATACTTGGTTTTATCATTTATATAATAGTAAAAAAGGCGGCGGAAGCCCATTAAAATCCCTAACCCCCCTTTTTAACTTATCACTTATATATTTTATCACTTATATATATCTTATCACTTATGTATATCTTATCACTTATATATATCTTATCACATATATATATATATCTTATCACTTATATACTTATATAACCATAAGGGAGACTATCAATTCCATTTTCTAAAATAAACCTCTTATCATCAAAAGCCCCCAATGCTTTCTTATTCATCTCTTCTGAATATAATTTATGTTTATAACTTCTTATTCCATTAATCTTTCTAAACTCTTCTTTCTTTGTTGTTAAACAGTTATAATAATCCTTAAAGTTTATTGTTTCTTTAATAACATTTTTCTTTACACCTTTTAACTTCTTATCAGTCTTTTCAACGTTATTCACAATGTATTTGTAAGCATAAGCCTTTGACCTCAATCCCACAAATTCACTCATAACATTTCCTCCTAATTCATCCTTGAACTTTCCAATCACCTTTTTATTTTTAGAAGAGAACAACTCACTCTCTGGACTGTAATTACTCGTGTCATAGATATTAATGTCTCTTTTCATGTCTGAATAAACATCGTTAGTATTAATTTTCAAAATAAAACTATCTGTATCCATATAAAGTAGATTAACATCATTTTGATATTTCTTCCTCAAGTTATTATAAAAGTAATCATACATTAATGACTTTGATAAATCAAGAATTGATGTTCCAATATAAATAGGTTTGTCCATTTCAATACTCTCTTTAATCAAATGGATCGCACAAAAGTTCTCAGTAAAGACCTCAGCTCGAGTAAAACTCGGTCTATTAATTAATTTTGATGCTTGTTCCCAAGATGTTGATAGTCTGATATTTGGTCTTTTCCTCACATTCTCCATAGTCTTACCAAAGACCGCATTATTCATCAATTTATAAAAGTCTTTCTCAAAATCTGTTTTTGACTCTGTTCTTCTTTGTGTATTAAAATCAATGTACCCCTTTAACCAATGACTTTGATTGAACTTTAGAACCCTATGGATCTTCTCTACTCTTAGACCTTTTGATAAATATTGTCGCAAATTTATTTGGAGTAGAACATAATTTTTCTTGTTATATAATGTAGTAAGTAATTTTTCTGTTGATTCACCTATATCAAACGATCGTTGATAATCACTCAACCATTCTTTCTTTGGACTTTCTTTCTCACAAGCAAATGGGAGATCTTTGTGTAGGTTATGGAGTTCCTCTGGATATTTCAAATCAACTTCAAAATAATAACCAACTTTTTCTTCATCCAATTCTTTTTGTGTAGAGATACATACATCTTGTAAAACCTTTTTGTAGTCTTTTTCCTTTACCCATCTAAGTTTTCCATAAGGAAGAGCCTGAGACATTGCCCAGCCATACAGGTTGTTCGCGTCATAGTACATCAAGTAAGAACTCTCTTTCATTGAATCATAATTTGGAAGATATTTGTTATTTGCTTTTGCGTATCTACTCGAGCAGACTTGTGAAATTCCACCTCTTTTTACCTTTTCAATCATCAAAAGCATATCAACATCGGTTATCAAATCCAAAGCTTGTTTTGTCATTTTCAACATCGCACTCCAAGCCAATCCAGGTGCTGTGTAGTAGTGAGCAGGATCCAATCCATATCCAGTGCGACAAACAGATCTAAAGGCTTCAAATACATCGGCCAATAAAAGCACATCAGTTTTGAGATACAAATCGTGATACTCGCCAAGATTCTTGATGTTATATTTTTCCCAAACATTTTGTGCGTGTACATAATCTTTATCAGATATATGACTGTTGTTTAATTTGTCATAGAAATTTTCTTTTGAAGGAAGTTGTGTTTCATTGAATCTCTCAAATGAGTCCATATAGTCATAGGGGTAAATTCCCTTTTGTGTTAGAAAATCTTTATCTGAAAAATACTCTGAAAGACATGGAAACTCTTTTAGATTTTGAACCAAGTTAGCCATTGGACTTGCTATGAATTTAAATGTATCAAGAAATCTGATATGAGTAATAGGAGATGTGTGAATTGTTTTTGTGAATGAAATGTATTTCTGATCCGTGTTAGGAATTGCTGAAATGTGTCCAGATGTCTTTGAAAGTTCATTAATAAATAGATGTGTATCATAATGACTAATGAGCGTTGTTATGAAGAAAGACAGGAATGAAAGAGGGGAGTTTATAATTAATATTACAACTTTGATGAGCCGGACCTCTATATTTACCAGTGAGATGACAATGATCTCTAACCTTTAGACCTTCACCAATTTTTTCCTCACAAATATGACAAACATTGTTTTTTCTAAATTCCCTTTTCTGTTCACTCGTCAAGGACATTGGTTTATTGGTTTCTCTCATTATCTTGGTTAATCGAACACAGTCTTTTTCTAGTCGTTTCACAAACTCCTCTGGGGTATTTGAGCCTCTATACTCCTCTAACTTGTTATATTTATCACCAACGGATGATTTGATATCTATCTATAATTCCAGTAATCTCTGTGTGTATGTATGTATGTATGTATGTATGTATGTCTGTATGTCTGTGACCGCTGTTTCTCGACAACCACGGGTCCGATATACTTTAAACTTGCCAGGTATATTGCTGGGGACCCGAGGATGTGCCTTTTCAAGGTTTCATATTAATCGGACAAGTAGTTACCGAGCTATGTCCAAAAAACGATTCAACCAATCAGAGAGCAGCGAGCTATCACGTGTGCCGAACGTGCCGAACAGACTCTGCCTCGGACGGCACATTTGAGAGCGTATTCATTTATTTCACGTTGGCAAACTATGTTGGCGTTAAACTATGTTTTAAAACTAATTAAAACTAATTTGCGATTCTTTCGCTTTCCTGCGCGTTTGTGCACGCTATGGCGATTTCTTTACCAAACTCCGCACGCCGTTCGCTTTGGACCAAACCATTTCATGTAAATAGAGGGGGGGGATTGTCACCGTACTCGCAAGCCGTTCGCTTTGGACCAAACCATTTCATGTAAATAGAGGGGGGGGGATATAATTTTAGATATAGATATAGTACGGGCATGCCCTAGTAATAACAAAAACCGCAAGGAGTATGTTTTTGATATTTATTTGTGTATGATTCTTTTGGATCTGGAGAAGCAGTATCTATTTTTTCTAGAATACTTTCAAAATCAGCATATATAACAAATGGATGTTTGATCTTTTTCTTTTCATCTTTGAATGTGATCTTTGAGCCTTCTTTAGGCATATTGATTACCGTTGATTTATGTTCACCACAATAATTTGAATGTTTATCTAATCTTTCTTGTGTATGGAAGAAGTTAAGACAACGTAAACAAATATATATTTTATTTGTTCTTTTACATACTTGTGGTTTTATTAATTTAGCAATATCTTTGATGTATGTATAATGTGAATTTTCCTCTGAATTAAAATATAGAAGATTAATATGAGTTTGTTTACAATTGTCAGAAAGCTTTAAAACCTGAATGCTGTTTGTTTCTGTTAGACCATAAACATTAACTGATAAATTATTCATCTTTTCAAATTTAGGAATATCATTTAAAGCCATAGGAAACTTTAGATCTTTCGTATTTAATGTATTCTCATATTTTTTATAATGAGATACTCTTTCATCATGAAAATGTGGAGGATGTAAGTGTGCTAGAATAGACCAGAGAAAACATTTATTGTCTTTATTTTTGATATTGATAACTGCTTTTCTATTTTTGATAACACTGGGTAAATCAATGTAAGAAGAAGCTTTTAGAGGATCTGATTTAAGAATATGAATGTCTATGTAAATAATTTTTCCTATATTGAATCCACTTCCTACGATTGAATTATCCACAACTTGCTCTTGTTTAATAAGTTCATCATAGACTCCTGATGTTTTAAAATCTTGATATGAAGATATAAAGTGTGGCTCAGTTCTCATGTATGGTGTATCTATAACTCCTTCGTCCTTTGTCATTTCTAATTTTACTCCCATATAAAATTTAAGTGGTTTCATTTCTTTTAGTATTTTTTCAATCAACGTTTGAACAGCAGGTTTAACTATTTCTACAGCATCAACTATAGACTCTGGTTCAGGAGGTTTGAAGTTAAAGACTCTTATTTTAATATGTCCTTTGAATGCGCCATCAGAGTTTTTAGTTGTGATAAAATTTGATAAATGTAGATTTGTTTTAAGATGTATTTTGAAGCCTTTCTTGAGGATATTTTTACCATATATCGCTATCGCTATATATACCATATCGCTATATCATATATCGCTGTACTTAAACTAAAACACTTTTTCACTCAGAATAATCTGAGCCATAACTATCACATGAATACTCAGAATCATACTCAGAGTCATCAATAAAGCTACTCTCATAACTATCATTTGAGTACAAACTATTAGTATCATAACTATCATCTGAGTTCAATGAAATACTATCATCACTATCATCTGAGTTCAATGAAATAGTAAAATCTTCACTGCTGTAATGACTCATATTTAATTAGTAGGAAAAATATTCCCATCAATATCTATATATTTTCTTTCATTAGAACTAATAACCACAATATTTTTTACATTAAATGTTATTTTCAAATAATCTCTAATAATCATGGTATGGAATGATAGTTCACCACTAATATTCATATTATTAATTTCACCCACATCTTTGGGTCTATTAAAGAATATACAAATGTTTCCTCTGGAATCGTTGATGGTCTTATCATTCATTTTCAAAGTTTCTTTCTCAATGATATTTTCAAGCTTTGAGTAAATTGCCAGTAGTAGTGGAGAAACTTTTGTCAAATTTACTTTAATAGAGTTATTAATTAACATAGCTTGTCCCGTAAATTTAATAAAAGGACACATGTTATTCTCCATTATGGGTTTAATCCAAAAATTTCCATATTTATCTTTGTTCAATTTAACATCTTTGACATATTTTTCTATATCTTTCACCGAAGTAGAGATTGATTGAAATTTGTCTTTTGTGCTTTGAAACATTGTATTTATTAATGAATAAACTTGCGTTTAGTTTAAGTAAAAATTTACCATATAAATATTGTCGCGTAACCGTGATTAACACCACAGTTACGGATGACCGATTTGCGAGACTTTAACTCCCGAGGCGAACACTCAATGGCGGACTCAAGTTCAACACCAACGCGCGGAATGGCGGGGCGCAGCGAAGGCTCCGCAACCTTATCTATTAAAATCAAACACCCAGGAAAACTGCGTTCAGATATTATGTACAAAAAGTAATATAAGGGTTTATTAGGAAAAGTAAAGCCAGTGAAAAAGCCCGCCGGTAAATCTAATAATTCTAATAAACCTAAATCGGGACGTCCCCACACGACTGACAGCAAACACAAACGAGGGAGATTAATCACGAAAATAACACGTCCCGTCGTTCAAAATATACGCGGAGATCGGGCTTATCTGTCTTTGTCGTCTTGTATTGTTGGTGTCCAGCACCGCTCCTTCCGGCCCGATCGCACACCACGAGGCCCCTCGCTCCAAGCACCACGCGTCCGACGCAGGCCAGCGGCTCCACTTGACCAGGGACAGGAAGGACTCCTTTCAACTCCACTCGACTCGACGACGCGGGAGTGCTGGCAGCCAAGTGCCAACGAACTGCTCAGTGCCAACTGGGTGTGCTCTCGTGTGTCTCCTGCGACTCCCTACAACCCGAACTGCACTCGAACTGCGACTGGAATGGCGTGTCCTCTCCAACTCTCCACCACCGCTCAACTCTCTGGTGCCTGCCTGCGTCTGCCAGTGCCTGCCACGAACTCAACTCAACTCCTGAAATGGCGTCCGCTCAGAGAGACTCAACTGGCGAACTCGTGAACTCTTCTCCAAAAAATGGCGTCCGACCGTCGCCTATATTGGTGGCCGATGACGTCACATTGCGCACTCCTCAGCCAATCAAAGCCTCCCGCGACTCCTGACATCTCCCCCGTTACGCGACCCTGCGGTCCTGGCATAACACGTGCCGGCCAGGTTTGTAGGCCTTTGGAGGTGTACACGGTGGCGGCCAATTGTGGTGGTGTTTTTGACCTGGTTTCCTGTCAATTTAATACGAAGTCCTTGTCAGGGAAAGGGGATTATTTAATGTTGCGCTAAGGACCTAACTAATGTTTATGTGGTTTGCAGTGCCATAATGGACAAAGGTTTGACTACTAGGTGAGACTCACAGGGGCGTTACCTTTAATCCCTCACTATTTAACACTCGAATCTCCAGGTAGATCCACACTCATACATCTTACCCCGACAACCGCCTGAACATCAATAACTTATTACATGTAGAGTCCCTGTCACGACAGCCGAATACCTACCTATTCAGATCTACCTAGCTCTAGATGTTGCATTACCAAATTCATAACACAGCCCCCCCCCTGGAACCGTAGCTCCTGCAAGGTTCACCGCAGGGCTACCATTCCAGCCTTAACACTTACTGTCACACACTTAATTAACCTATGAAATAAATCAGGAAGGGCTGTGGGAAGTGAGTCGGACTACCTACCTACACTTCCTTAACATGCTGAACCCCTTAACCATCATGCAAGTATGTACATCTTCTTCGTTGTTCCTGTGGAGGGAGGAAACAACAACACACAACACTAACTTAACCACAAAACTTAACCATCTCTCCAAAACTCAAAACTCTAACCTTTGTACATACCCCGGTCTACAGACCGCGTCCCCCGGTGGATGCCACAAGACACAACCTCACCTGCGGGGCCATCCCCAATGCATCCCACTAAATTTCCACGGGCCCTGTCCAGATGTTACAGGTGAGTGACACGGCTCGGTGGATTTCGCCCACATTCATGCAACACAGACCCCTTAACCACTCATTCTCATTCCATAGGTCATCAAGGCATTTCAAAAATCAATAAGGTTCTTCTTCAATACACCCCCCTGCAGGACCATGGCATTGATGTCATTCACGTGTGTGTGCATTCCTCAACTAGGCAGCGGGGAGGTACCGCACAAAAAGATGGTGGGGGCGCATCAGGCTGTGGTGCCCGCAGTCCCAAAAACAAGTCAACCGACTTACAAGTTCATTGCCCCCCCCCCCCCTTTACCTCTTGGCCCCATGACAGCCCAACAGCCCCTTTCCGCCATTACCTCGCCGGTGAGGGTCTCCACACACACCAGGCTCCTTTGCCTCCTGCTTTCGCGCAGCAACACGGGTCACCGGGGGACTTCCTCACCCCGCGGCGCCCAACCAGACCCTCCACCGACGAGCTCCAATTTCCAGTTACCACCGGCTGCCAGGGGTAATTGCCGCAGAGGGGGGCCCGCAGGCATCGCTCCTCAGAGCTTGCTCTGTACCTGCGGACACACACACCTTCCCCACCCACAAGACCCCAAAACACACTTCCTCCCCCACTGCCATTCAATTCTCCACACAACTCAGCACAATTCAGTACAATTCCATAGATGGTGTAAAAGGTGTTACAAGGCTTGCCATGGCCTGCTACATGTGAAATTCCCCCAGTTCACATTTAAACCATCACATCTTCCCAAAAGCACATTTCCAAAAGCACAATTATCACCCCTCATTATCTCCAATAATCATCACACACTCTCCAGGTTCCACTCTCACGACCACATCAAAACACGTAACCACAATACAAAAACATACGCCACCCACAAGACACTGTGGCTCCCATTCCATCCCCTCACCGGCCATGTCATCACTCTCACCCGCCTCCCAACTCCAATTTACATGTCCCCAATTTCCAAAGCAAGTCCTGAAGCCTGGGACAGTACTCCTCAAAACACTCACCTCAAGTGCAGGTAGTTGCAGGTTGGTCAGGTTCAAGAGCGTCATCCACCACACCTAATTTCCCCCTCACCCTTCCAATCCACTCCGGAGCCTCCCGACCCATGTAGGAGCTCAATCTATCCCCGTGAACTATCTGTGGAAGGGCATGCGGGCCCATCTGAATTTTGAACACCACATCAGTCACCTGCCGAAGCACCACCCCAGGGCCCTTCCAAGGTGAAGTGAGTTTTGGGCACACCCCCTTCCTTCTCCGGGGCCAGTAGAGCCAAACAAGGTCTCCAGGAAGGAAACGAGGTGTGTGAGCCCGAGCGTCATACCGCGTTTTCATCTGCGAAGAAGCCAAGCCAATTTGCTTCCTCGCAAACTCATGAGCCTTTTCCATGCTCGCTTTCAAATTGGTTGCATAGCTCTCCACAGTTGGCTCACCCGGTTCCCCTGGTGACGGTCCCATCAACAAATCTGTGGGGACTCGCATCTCCCTACCGAACATCAACAAGGCGGGGGTGCACCGAGTGGTCGCATGCTGGGCGGTCCGGTATGCCATCAATATAAAGGGAAGGTGCTCGTCCCAATCCTGTTGGTTTTCAGATGTAAAGAGGGCCAATTGTGTCAACAGTGTCCGGTTGAACCTCTCTACCATCCCATCCGATTGAGGCCTCAGGGGAGTCGTCCGGGTCTTATGAATTTGGAGGAGCTCGCACACCGACCGCAGGAGGGCAGATTCAAAGTTCCGGCCCTGGTCAGTGTGTAGCTCCCTTGGGACGCCAAATCGGGAGAAGAATCCTTCAACTAGAACTTGAGCTACCAGCCGGGCTTCCTGGTTGGGCAATGGGTAGGCCTCTGGCCACTTGGTGAAGTAATCCATTGCCACCATAATGTACCGATTCCCTCGGCGGGTGGCTGGCAGGGGCCCCACCACATCTACTGCCACCCGCTCGAGCGGTGCCCCGACATTGTACACCTGGAGCGGGGCCTTGCGCGCCCGTGGGGGTCCCTTCTTACCGCGGCAGAGGTCGCAGGATCTCACCCAATTTTGAATGTCTCTACCCGAATTCACCCAGTAGAACCTCTGTCGTAATTTGGACAAAGTCTTGGCCACGCCCAAATGTCCCATTGTCCTAGTCCCATGCACGTGCCCCATAACCACTTCCTTCAATTTGTTAGGTACAATTATCAACCAGGAAGCTACATCACCCATTGGTGTCACCCACTTTCTGAACAAATAGCCCTCTTTCAACCCCAACATCTGCCACTGTGCCCAATAGGCCTTTACCTGGGCTCCGTGTGGGGCAATCTCCTCCCAAGAGGGTCTTTTGTCCTCCTCTAGCCAATGAAAAAGGGGCCCCAAAACGGGATCCTCCCTTTGACTCTCTTGCCAATTCACATCGCCCAATTCCTGTGGGGGTTGTGGCAAAGTTCGCCTGGTCACTCTCGCTGCATATAGGCATGCATCAATTTGGCCCTGCCCAATTGGATCCTTGGCTTCTTGTCTATCACAAAATTTACACTGTGCCTCCCAACAGGGGCGCCGAGAGAGAGCGTCTGCATTGGCATGTGCTTTGCCAGGCCGATGTTGCACAGTGAAATTATACTGCTGCAGCCTCTCAAGCCACCTTGCAATTTGTCCCTCCGGCTCTTTGAACCGAAGGAGCCATTGCAAGGAGGCATGATCCACTCGGATCACAAACTCCCTCCCATAAAGGTAAGGGTGAAAGTGTCCAACTGCAGACAGCAAGGCCAATAGTTCTTTGCGGGTAACGCAATAATTTCGTTCGGGCCTCGAAAGTGCCCGACTGTAATACGCAATAGCCCTCTCGACTCCCTGTTGCACTTGTGACAACACAGCTCCCAATCCCTCTTGGCTCGCATCTGTGTCCAGGATGTAATTGCCATCATCCGTTGGGTATGCCAAAACTGGGGCCTCCACCAGACGTTGTTTTAAGTGACTGAATGCCTCGATGCAGCTCTCTGACCATACAAATTTGGCTCCTTTCTCTGTCAATTTGTGCAAAGGTCTTGCAATTTCCGCGAAATTTGCCACAAATCTCCTGTAGTACGAGCAGAGGCCCAAAAATCCTCGGACCTCCCTTACATTTTTAGGGGCGGGCCACTCTTGTACAGATTTTACCTTTCCTGGGTCAGTGGCCACGCCGCTCTCACTGATCACGTGACCCAGGTAAGTCACTTCCCTCCTGAAAATTTCACACTTGCTCGGATTTAATTTCAACCCGGCACCCCTTAATCTCCCAAATACGTCTGACAAATTTTCGACAGCCTGTTCAAATGTGGGAGCGTGGACCAATACATCATCCAAATAGACGAGGCAAGTCTGCCACGGTAAGCCAATTAAAACACGTTCCATCAGACGCTCAAACGTGGCAGGGGCATTGCACAATCCAAAGGGCATGACGACAAACTGCCAGAGACCCTTTCCTGTGGTGAACGCCGTTTTCTCCCTCGCCTCTTTATCCATTTCCACCTGCCAATAACCACTCTTCAAATCCAACGTGGAGAACCACGTTGAGCCTGAAACGGCATCGAGGGTGTCATCGATCCTTGGCAGGGGATACGAGTCCTTGAGTGTCACATGATTGAGCTGGCGGTAGTCCACACAGAACCGAGTGGTTCCATCCTTCTTCTTCACCAGCACAATGGGTGACACCCAAGGACTCACCGAGGGCTCGATAAATCCGGCTCTTTCCATTTTGCTCACCTGTTCCTCTGCCTCCTCCTTCTTAGCGAAAGGGAGCCGCCTCGGCGGTTGGCGAACAGGCCGAGCCTCGCCAGTGCTAATTTTGTGCCTGACGAGACTCGTGCGTCCAACATCCTCGGGGGAGAGAGAAAAAACACCCAAGTTCTTACCAACCAAATTGTGCAACGTCTCTACCTGCTCCGATGTTAGGCCCTCTTCAGAGCGTGTCATCATGTCCCGCACTCCCTCTGACCAATCACATTTCCCCAAATTTTGCCCTCCTTCCGGCTGTACTGGCAAGCATGTGGATCCACCTCCTCCGGTGACCTCTACTACACTACTGCATTTGGCTACGATGGCTCCGCCCCTTATAGTGCGGGGGCTGTCGGACAAGTTGAGCAGCCTGACTGCCAGCATAGGCCCACGGGTGTCTATGAGGGTGCGACCCACCATTAATTCCTCCGTCCCCTGCGAGGACCACGACTCCACTAGCCCCAGCTGGCCAATGGGTTGAGCACCTGCTGCTAACTCTGCCATCACGACTCTCTCGGACCTGGGAGGCACGGTCACAGTGCGCGGCACCTCCAGCCACGTCCCCTGCACCTCCTCGTCATCCCCCAGTCCCATTAACTGCAGCCTCTCGGTGCCCAACCACATATGACCACGCCCAAGGTCTAATTGGCAGTCATGTTCCACCAGGAAACTCAGTCCCAACAGACACTGATCGCACACCCCCGCCACCCACACAACCACGCTGACCTCCAGGCCACCCAACTCCATCCTCACCACTCCGCGTCCCAATATTGGTGCCGTTGCCCCCGTAGCCAGTTGAAGGCTGTGTCCTTCTACCCTATCAATTTTGTCCCAGCCTCCAACACTCTGGTCTAGCACACCCGGATTGATAATGGTGTCACTGGCTCCAGTGTCCACCACAGCCTCACAAAATTCTCCCTCAATTTTGCATCTAACCCTTAGATTACCCGTGCCAATTTGTCCGCAATTCACTACTTCCACCAAAGGAGGGCGCTTCTCCACACACTTGCCAGCCGAGCATGGCCCCGTATGCTCGGCTCGTTCTAGTTTCCCGCACACTCTACCTCTATTGGCCCAGGCGGAGGTGGTGGTCCTCTGTCTGGCATCTGTGGACCTACTGGGGGCCCCCTCCTTTCTGGACTGCGAAGCCTGTCAGGAGGTGGGGGCCCATATGGTTGCCGACAATTCCTCTGACTGTGCCCTCTTCTCCCACATCTAAAACAAGTCCCCAAGAACGGACCCCTCTGGTAGCCAGGTGGAGCCCCCCTTTCTCCCGGCCCAGCCCGATAAAAATCAGGCCGTCCTGATGGCCAACCTGGACCACCCTGTCGTGACTCGCTCCCTGCAATTTGTCCCCCCATCAAATTTGTCAGCTGGCGGCTGATTCCCCTTAACATTCGCCCGATGTCATCCTCTGGCTTTTCCCGATCCCGCACCTCGGTCTGCCGTACCGTCACAGGTGCCCTCTCCGATGCGCGGTTCGACCTTCTCAAAAAGGTCAGTCTCGCCGCGCATTCCGCTGCCCGGTGCACCGTGGGTGGGTCCTGTAACTCCACCAACGTCCGGACCTCAGGATCAGGGAGAGCCGCCATAAATTTTTCTATCGCCAGCTTGTCCCACGCCTGTGCTGGTAGGTCCCTGTATGCTATCCTCACAGACTGGTATATATCCTGGGCCAGCTCCTGCAACGTCTCATTAGGCTTTTGCCTGCGATGCAGCAGCTGTGCCCTGACCAGGTCGCACCTTGCGCCTGTCCCGTACCTGTTATTCAAGGCCTCACAAATGGCCTTGCTGGTCAATATTCCCTCTGGGACTACGTTCAACACGTCGGCGGCTGACCCACGCAGTGTCGCCACCAGATTCCCCATGCGCTCCCGCTCTCCCCAACCATTGAGCTGAGACACGCACTCAAATTGTGTCAGGAAAGCCTCGAGGCTCCCTGATCCGTCAAAATGTACGAGGGGGATTGTTTTTCCAGAGACTCTATTCCCCGATTCCTCTCTGTCCAAATCCAGTCCGGGGCCAAAACACCCCCCCAACTGGGTATTTCGTTTCGGAGCCTCTGGTGTCCAAATGTGGCTCGTGGTGAGGGTCTCCTGGGTCACCTTAATCTGGTCCTGAAAATGTTTAACCGACCTACTCACCTCTTCCTTCAGGCTCTCTTGAACCCGACCAACCTCCTTCTTGATGGTATTGTCCCAGATCTCCAGTCGCTCCTGCATAAAATCACTCACCCTTTCATTATCCATTAGTGGCCCCCACAGGCCTTTCTCAATTAACCCTTGCTCCTGCTCTTTTATGCGGGTTTCCAACCCCCTCACCTCCTCGGCCAATTTGCCCCCCTGCCGGTTGAGCAGTCCCCATTCCTCACTCTGCTGTAGCATTCTGGCATCCACCCGGCCCCGATAGCCTTCCAGGTCCCCATTTGCTTTATCAATTCGAGCATTTGTGGCACCAATCTGACCCTCCAACTTTTCCCCCATTTGGACAGCCTGCGTCACGCCCTCCTCTATTTTTGACATTAATTCTTCCCGGTTCAATTCAATTTCCACCCCTATGGCTTTTTCCATCTCCCCCATTTGAGTTTCTACTTTACCCTCAAATTTTCCCAGTCTGTCCGTAATTTGGTTTTGCACTCTCCCTTCTATGCCATCGATTCGTTCCCCCAGCTGCTGTGCCATTTCCCCAATTTTTTCTTCCAATTGTTCATTCCTTTCCTTTATTTCATTCCTCCATTCCTTCCCCTGGGACTCCATTTTATTTTCCATCCCTCTTTTCATTTGTCCCATCTCATTACTCATTTTATTTTCCAGCCCATCAATTTTATTTTTCAATTCCCGACTGGCTCGCTCACTGTTCTTTTCCATCCCTTCAATTTGTTCCTCCAATCGATCACTCATTCCCTTCATTCCTTCCCTACATTCCTTACTCATTTTATTTTCCAGCCCGTCAATTTTATTTTTCAACCCACTTTTCATTTCTTCCATTTTTCGAAGCAATTGACCCAACATCTGGTCGGTTGTCGGGGCCGTTCCTACTACTCCCGACTCCCCGGTGGGGGAGGGGGATAAGTTGGTGCTCGGGACGAGGGAGGTTCCAAGGCTCACCTCTGCATCTAATTCCCCTATTTCCGGCTCACTCCCGACGCTGACGGAGGCCTCGCTGCGCACCTCCATTTCGTCGACCTCCGACATCCGCCTTCCGGAAGATTGTTTCCCGCGCGCGTATTTATTTTAATAATTCCTGAAACAATTTAAATTTGACGAAGACACGATATCGCGCTCCGTTTGCCCGATTGATTATTAAATTTCTCCGCCTCGACTATAAAAATTTTGCGTTCGAACGTCGGGCGCAATGTACGCCCGACCGTGTCGATGTCTCCCCGCGGACAAAAAAATTTGTCCGACCGTGTCGATGTCTCGCCGCGGACAAAAAAATTTGTCCGACGGGTTCAAATCCCACTCCTGACACCACTTGTCGCGTAACCGTGATTAACACCACAGTTACGGATGACCGATTTGCGAGACTTTAACTCCCGAGGCGAACACTCAATGGCGGACTCAAGTTCAACACCAACGCGCGGAATGGCGGGGCGCAGCGAAGGCTCCGCAACCTTATCTATTAAAATCAAACACCCAGGAAAACTGCGTTCAGATATTATGTACAAAAAGTAATATAAGGGTTTATTAGGAAAAGTAAAGCCAGTGAAAAAGCCCGCCGGTAAATCTAATAATTCTAATAAACCTAAATCGGGACGTCCCCACACGACTGACAGCAAACACAAACGAGGGAGATTAATCACGAAAATAACACGTCCCGTCGTTCAAAATATACGCGGAGATCGGGCTTATCTGTCTTTGTCGTCTTGTATTGTTGGTGTCCAGCACCGCTCCTTCCGGCCCGATCGCACACCACGAGGCCCCTCGCTCCAAGCACCACGCGTCCGACGCAGGCCAGCGGCTCCACTTGACCAGGGACAGGAAGGACTCCTTTCAACTCCACTCGACTCGACGACGCGGGAGTGCTGGCAGCCAAGTGCCAACGAACTGCTCAGTGCCAACTGGGTGTGCTCTCGTGTGTCTCCTGCGACTCCCTACAACCCGAACTGCACTCGAACTGCGACTGGAATGGCGTGTCCTCTCCAACTCTCCACCACCGCTCAACTCTCTGGTGCCTGCCTGCGTCTGCCAGTGCCTGCCACGAACTCAACTCAACTCCTGAAATGGCGTCCGCTCAGAGAGACTCAACTGGCGAACTCGTGAACTCTTCTCCAAAAAATGGCGTCCGACCGTCGCCTATATTGGTGGCCGATGACGTCACATTGCGCACTCCTCAGCCAATCAAAGCCTCCCGCGACTCCTGACATCTCCCCCGTTACGCGACCCTGCGGTCCTGGCATAACACGTGCCGGCCAGGTTTGTAGGCCTTTGGAGGTGTACACGGTGGCGGCCAATTGTGGTGGTGTTTTTGACCTGGTTTCCTGTCAATTTAATACGAAGTCCTTGTCAGGGAAAGGGGATTATTTAATGTTGCGCTAAGGACCTAACTAATGTTTATGTGGTTTGCAGTGCCATAATGGACAAAGGTTTGACTACTAGGTGAGACTCACAGGGGCGTTACCTTTAATCCCTCACTATTTAACACTCGAATCTCCAGGTAGATCCACACTCATACATCTTACCCCGACAACCGCCTGAACATCAATAACTTATTACATGTAGAGTCCCTGTCACGACAGCCGAATACCTACCTATTCAGATCTACCTAGCTCTAGATGTTGCATTACCAAATTCATAACAATATGATAAGTTCTGAAGGATATTTAGAATTTCCAGACTCTCCATATGATAAATTAGAGAATTGTCCGGCTTGTGATAGAATAGGGCTTAATAATGAGGGTTCATATAAACAATGTATTTTCTGTGATTTAATTTTAATTAATGATAATTAAAAATATATATAACTCTTTTAAATTAGAATAAAAAATGAATTACTTTACAAGATTAATAAGAGAGATGAATGTTAAATATTGTGATGATAATACACCATTTCTTTCAAGGGAAGAGACTATTTGTATTGAGGAAATGTACAAGCGTTTAATGATATTTATTATTCAAAATAATTTTCAAGGAAATGTTAATACAAGATACTATATAAATAAAATAATGAATTATTTTGAAATTAAACCCGAACTCAGGATAAAATATAGAGTTTCTAAAATAGCTCAAAAAAAGTTAGATGACTTGTTTTCCAAATATATAAATGAATGATTTTTTACCCGTTTGGGAAAATAAGATAAAATTTAATAACCATAAAAACATTCCAAATTCATTGAGATGTCTAATAGTTGGTTCAAGCGGATGTGGAAAACCCTGTTTGCTTTGAAAGATGCTCCTTACCCCCAACTTTTTAGATTATGATAATTTAATAATTTTTACGAAGTCAAGTTTTCAACCCGAGTATCAACTACTATCACAAGGTTTTAATGCGGGTCTTAAAAAGGAAGACATTATCGGTTTATTTAAACTTCAAAACAAACTAAATGATTACAACATTGAGGATATAATACAACTATTTTGTGATACACAGAAATCAAAATCAAAACCCATAACTTGTATTCTCAGTGATAATACGGATGATATACCTTCACCTCAAGATTTAGATAAATCAAAAAAGAACCTCGTTATCTTTGATGATTGTGTTAATGAGAGAAACCAAACAGTAATGGATAGCTACTATACAAGAGGGAGACATTCTTCTTGTAATTGTATTTATCTTAGTCAGTCATATTTTCAACTCCCTCGGCGCTCAATAAGAAACAATGCCAATACTTTTATTTTATTTAAGTTAAATTCAATAGATGTAAATAATTTTTGGAGAGATAATTGCTCTACGTTATGTAATAAAAAAGAATTTGAAAATTATATGAAACACACGATTGGAAAATATAAATATATTGTTGTGAAACAAGATGAGATACTCACTGATATTTTACACACATAAATGACAACTATTATTATTAATATTGTGGGTAAATCTGCTTCAGGAAAGAACTTTCATAAATCAAAACTCTTGAATAGTAAAAATGAAAAGATTGTAAGTTTTTTGAAAAAACACCCTATGATTCGTTTTGTAAGTACTACAACCAGAGCAATGCGACCAGGAGAAGTAGAAGGGAAAGATTATTACTACATTTCAATGGAGAAACATATGCGATTGAGGAACGAAGGTCAAATATTTGAGGAGGTCTCTCTTGGTTCTACAAAATATTCACATTGTAAGAGTGAGTTAAATAAAGTAAAATCTAACGGTGTTGGGATTTTAGAAACGAATCCTGAAGGAATGAGACAAATTATTAAACATTTGTGTGGTGATGGAGTTAAGATTTTATCATTCGGTTTTGATATCAATGAGGAGACTCAACGCAAACGTATGAAAAGCAGAGATACAAGTATTAGTGAAGAAGAAATAACAACTCGTATTAATACCAATAAAGAATTTGATGAAATATTTAAAGAAAAGGATTTATTTCAACACATTTACTAAAATGACAAAGAAAAGGAAAATTTTCCCATTGACCTTTACAATTCATTAAATGATATTTTTCAATAAATAAATACAGAAGATGAATACCGAAGAAAGAGCAAGAAAGTTTAAAGAACATTGGTTTCAAGAGTTGGTTTCAAAAGTTGTAAAGCAACAGGAAGAGATAAAGAAGAAACGGAGACAGAAACTAACTGGTGAAGAAGCCTTTGAAAGAAAACAAGAGAAATTTTTTAAACCACTTTTGAAAACTCAACACTCACCTACAGTTCCCACAGTAGAATTTACTCCAAAAAAACTTCAAATGCTCAAAGATTTTAGTCAAATGACGGCGCAAGAACTTGGAGAATTAGAATATGATGATGAAGGATTATTTCGGAAACTTGAGGAGGTAAATCAACCACCTAATTATGTTGTGGAAGCTCTTCAAAACAATGAATATTCGGTGGGTTCAAAAACCAGAGCAGGTCTCATTCCAACAGAAGAACCAGCACAGTTCCATCTTGTGAAAGAAAAGTTATTGATATTTAATGATAAATTAGTGTTCTTAAGTTCTGCTCAACCAAATGTTGAATTAACTCCAAGATTAATGTTTCTTCTAACAAACTCCGGATTCAGCGGTTCAAAATATTTTGATGAACCACTTGATATGGAAAATGCGGAAGATAGGGTATATATTGATTTACTAAACTCACTTGATTATGGAGTTTCTGTTGCCGGTAAAAGTAAGAAAAATGAGAAGGAGAAACATATTATTGATGCTTTAAGTAAGCTTGGTTCGGGTGTTAGCTTTCTTCCAAATGACCCATCACAATTAGTTAATAGGTTATTATTGTTGTTAGGTAGTAAGAAGGCTGGAAACAACAATTGTTTTAATGAAGCATCCGCCATTTTAGATCAGTTGATGAATATGAAAATAATTAATAAATGTCAATACAAAGATATTTTATTAGATATTAAATAAGATGAGAAGCACAATTCTTAGTTTTAATTTCACAACGAGTGATTACACAGCTTCATTCCCTTACCCACTACAACTTGACCCCACAAAAGAATATGAGGCTTCTTTGTTGTCAATGGAGACTTACAATACACTTTTTAATATCACAGAGAAAAACAACAAGTTTAGTTATAATCCAGGAAGTGGGTACAAAACTATAACAGTTTCACCCGGAGCTTACGAGATTTCTCAAATATCTTCTGAAGTCTCTCGCCTTATGAAAGAAAAAGGTGATGAACCAAAAAATATGGTAATAGATATTCAAAAACACACTTCAAAATCAACTATTAAACTTAAAAATAATTATAAAGTTGATTTCACCATTGAAAATTCGTTCCGAGAGCTATTGGGTTTCTCTTCAAAAAAGATTGAAACTAACGGGACGATTTACAGTGATAATGTCATTCAAATATCCTCCGGTATAAATTCAGTATTAATTCATTGCGATTTGATTGATGGTGCTTATAACGATGGAATAAGAACAAATACAATATTTTCATTCAGTGCATACTCAACCCCGATTGGTTATAAATTTAATATGGAACCAAAAAATCTTGTCTATTTACCTGTGTCAGGTAAAACCATATACAGAGTAAATTTTAGGATAACCGACCAAGATAATCGAATTATTTCTTTCAATGATGAAATTATATCCATCAGAATACTTTTTCAATAAATATATAATGGTTATTGTGAGAAAACACGAGTTGGGAAAATATAAAATAATTACAGGGGATGGGATGTTCCTTTCACCATACCATAAGGGTGAAGGTATGTTTCTTGGTCGAGGATACTATAAACCAAAGAGACAACGGGGTGTGGGACATCAATTTAGAAATAAAGGAGATGGGATAATTGATACTCTAATGGGTATTGGTTCAACCATTCTTAAACATAAAGACCTAATTGGTTCAACTGCTTCTGTCATGGGAAATGTAGCGGGTGCTATAAAGAGTATAAAAGATGCTCAAAAGGAGTCTCATAAATTACAAGCAATCAAAGAAATTAAAAAAGGTAAAACTCAACTATCTTCACAAGAACGGCAAAAAATCATTAAAATACTCGGGTCTGGGTTTCAACGATTTTAATGCTATATAAATACAAGTATGGAAGCGATTGATAGTATCTATGATTTGGATGATACGATTATCATTTCAAACTCCACTAAAAAGGAAGACTATTTTAAGGTAAATGCTATAACAGGAACAGACTGGAATTCAAACGGAACAAAAAGTTTTGAAATAAATAATCAACAAACTTACTTGAATATAGCTGATAGTTTCTTGTTGTGTAAATTTAAATTCACTAAGGCTGCGAATAATACTAATGCTACACTCGTAAATGATTTCTTCTGGAAAATGTTTGATAGTGTTCGCCTGTATATTGGAACACAAGAGGTTGAAGCGGTTGATTATGTCTCTGCTACATCTGAAATGATGAAATTTACACTATATTCGTTTAGTGATAGAATGGGTAAGGGAGCTGTTGAAGGTTTTATTCCTGATATGTCAACGGGTACAAACACAGACCCTGGTTATAGTCAAAGGAAGGCAATGTATAATGATGACACAAAACCAGAGAATAGCTTTACTGTAGCAGTACCTCTGAAAGGTATATTTGGATTTTGTGATTATGATAAAGTTTTGTATGGTCTTAAAATTAGATTTCAACTACAAAGGAATGATAATGTAAATAGGTTGCTTTTTGGGGTTGAAAATGCTTTTGGAGACAACAATAAATTTGTTATTAATGATTTGTGTTGGTATATCAGTGAATATACTCCTAATCTTAAACGGAAGAGATGTTAAATAGAAGACTTAACTCAAAGACCCCTCTAAATGTATCATACCTTAAAAGAAGATGTCAACATGTTAAACTGGAACACACTACCTACACTTGGAATTTAGGTGTTCTTCAAGGAAAGCCCCGATACCTCTGGCTCATTTAAAAAAAACCAGATGGGGAGGACGGTACTAATAAGAATAATGCGCTGTGTGATAATGCTAAGGTGAAACAACTTCGGGTTTCTCTTGATGGAACATTTTATCCGCGAGATAGATTGGAAATTGATTGGGAAAAAAATGATTATGCGGAAGCCTACAAGTCTTACCAAAAGGTGTGTGAAAGTAATGGTAATAATAACCCTATTTTGGATATGGTTGCGTTTCAAAAACTTTATACAATCTACACAATTGACCTGAGTTCTCAAAAGGAAACTATAAAGTCTAATAGAGTGGATACTTCTCTATACGTTGAAAGAGGAGAGAATGAAGAAGTTGATGCTTATTGTTTGCTTTTGGAGGAAACAGAATTACAGATTAATACAGATAATGGTGTTATGATTAATATCACATAGGTTTTTTCTCATAAATAAATGGTAGGGGTATATGTTAATCAAATCAATCTTAATAAATTAACATCTTGTATTCAAAATCAAAAGCCTTGTATTATTAATGTTAATACAATTCAAAGAAAAGGAGCTGTAAGAATTGATGTTTTACTCACACGCACACAAGTAAAAACACTAAATGATACTGGTTCACTTAAAATTAAAATGACAAAACCTATGTTAAAGAAATATTCAATAGACGAGTCAAGAGGAGGATTTCTCCCGTTTCTAATTCCTTTATTTGCTGGTTTAAGTGCGGCGGGAGCATTGACTGGTGGTATTTCAGCAGCGGTAAAAACTGCTAACGAAAGGAAGGCACAACTAAAAGCTCAAAAAGAATTGGAAAGACATAACAAGGAGTTGGAGAATCAAATTAGTGGAAGTGGTGTAATTGTAGATTTTGCTCAAAAACTTGAAAGTCTACCTGATAAAGCTAGATTGTTGGTTGGAGATATGCTTTCCTCTATCGCTCAAGCGGGTGTTAAACTAACTAAACGGGGTAATGGATTGTATCTTTCTCATAAATAAATGGATAAATGGTTTAAACAATTTGGAAAGAATACAACGTCAAATATACAACTAGCTAAGTATTGTAAAACACTAAAAATTGATAATGTGGTTATTTGTATGAGAGATGAATTAATACATATAAATAAGAATACAAAGAATATTATTATGAATTTAGACACACAGAATGATTCTCATTGGGTTTGTATTCATAATAGTCAGGATAAATATTATTTTGATAGTTATGGTATGCCACCACCTGTTGAAGTAATACAATTCTTACAGAATGGTGTTTATCAAACATTTCAAGTTCAAGAAATTAATTCTAAATGTTGTGGTCAATTATGTTTATATGTATTATTTCAACTCAACAATAATGAAAATTTTTATGATATCATTTTTAATCTAATATAAATGACTTATGTTGGAAAAGATGGTTCTATCTTTGGAAAATCCTCTCAGGATATTGATTTATCAAATTATTATACAAAGGCACAGGCTGAACGACAAAAATATACTACAAGTAAAAATATTAATATGAAGAATACTTATAAATTAATCAATTGTCCAAACCCTACAGATGCGAATGACTTAATTAGATTTAGTGATTTATCACAATATATATATTTAAAGAAAACAGCACGTTTTGTTAAACAAGTAAAATTTACAACCACAACACCTGGTTATACTGACCATACACCTTTCCTCATTGAATTTAACTACCTGCTTACAATTGAATTTTATAAAGAAGGACATATAGTTAATATGTGCATTAATAAATGGGGGTATGATATGCCTGATTTAGGGTATAATTGGTCTTTTTCAATAAACATAGAAGACCTACATGATTTTAATCAGTCTCGTAAAGAAGAATATTATCCACTTGGTGAGGATAAGGATTTATGTGGAAGTACAATTAATAAACAACAAATACATGATTTTAAGAAAAGAAAAATATATGATAGTATAGCGATGGTTAGCATGACAAAGAAGGAAGGTCATGAGATAAGGATAGAAAGCCGAGGAATACAAACCGATTTGGTAGTGGGAAGATGGGGTGGTATTACCTGTCATAATATTAATCTCACATATATTTCTGATACATAAATGGCAGGAAGAAGACTACAAGAGAATTATAATTTTTGTATTCAAGGATACCTACAAGAAAAGGGTGCTCGGTATTACATACCTTATGATTTGGAACATATACATGGGAATTTTGTCATAAAAAACTGGCCTTATACTGATATTGCTAAACCCACAAATAGAGACTTGTTTAAAATATTAAATAAAAATGAACTTCTCAAAGTTATGAAATATAAAACTCTTTTAGAAATCATCAACAAATCTTATTGGTATCCTATTATGAGAAAACTAATTATAGATACAAGAACATCTCAAAATCCAGATGAGTATATGTATAATATTCTTTGGGGCTCAAACTCAAGGGTAGCAAGGGATGAGGAAGGAGTTGAAGAAGAGAAGGAGGAAAGAGAGAAAAAGGAGAAGGAGGAGAGGGAGAAAAAGGAGAAGGAGGAGAGGGAGAAAAAGGAGAAGGAGGAAAGGGAGAAAAAGGAGAAGGAGGAGAGGGAGAAGGAGGAGAGGGAGAAAAAGGAGAAGGAGGAGAGGGAGAAAAAGGAGAAGGAGGAAAAATATAAAAAGATGGAAATCAGTGAGATTCGTAAAAGATTGAGTGTATTACAGCAAATAAATCAATCTCAACGCACCGAAGAGAAAAATAAAGAATTAACGACTCTTACTAAGATAATGATTTTAAAAATGGTTGAGATGAGTTCAGCGAGGAGATTTACATGAAGAAGACAAAGATTATGTGGTTGATGATGCTATTGACTTCATTTATTTACAAATAAAACTAACTGGAGGAGAGAGTGAAGGCATTCCTTAGGATTCTTTATGTTTTAAAAATAAAGATTGAAATGTATATGTTAAAAACCAAAAAGGTTTTGATACTCTGTCGGACTTTTTCTGATAAATAAATATGAGTTATTGTCTCAAATGTAAAAAGAAAACTAAATCTAAAAATATCTCTTATGTTAAAGCTAAAAATAATAAAGTTTATCAAAAAGGAATATGTCAAGTGTGTGGCTCTAAAAAGTGTCAATTCATCTCTCCTAAAAGTGGAGGAGACATACAAAAGTTTCTGTCAGGAAGTAAATTTACAACAACTGGAATTCCTGGGGAACTACATCTACCTGGATATTCTTTCTGTGGTCCAGGAACAAACTTGGATAAAAGATTAGATGAGGCTGACAATCCTAAACCTTGGTCTAAACCTATAAATAGGGTTGATGAAGTGTGTATGAAACATGATATTGCTTATGGAAATACCACTACATTGGATGAAAAACATGAAGCAGACAGAGAAATGTTGTATAATTTGTCTTTGATACAAAATCCTACATTGAGAGAGAAAGTTGATAGGTTTATTGTAAAAAAAAATGATAAGTGCTAAATTGAAACTTGGTCTTGGTTATTCCTCAAAAAACTATTATAGTCAGAGAGCCTACTACACTCTATTTCAACCCATAGCATACAAAAGGTTTGACCCCCTAGAGTTGTTGGGGGTATCAAGCTGAGTAAAAAAAAGTATGTAAGATTGACCCCCCCTGCTGGAACTAGTCACCAGACCCCCCTAAAATGACCCCAATAATGGGTTATTTCAACCCATCTCATACATGGACCAAATTTGGTTACAATATAGTGTCATGTCAGGACATTACAAAAATGTCAAATCTAACAACTTACCCTGCTGGAAAGGTGATGTTAGACCCCCCGCAAAGTACCCCCCAAAATGGGTTATTTCAACCCATCTCATACATGGACCAAATTTGGTCACAATATAGTGTCATGTTAGGACATTACAAAAACATCAAATCTAACAACTTACCCTGCTGGAAAGGTGATGTTAGACCCCCCGCAAAGTGCCCCCCCCTAAAAACGGGTTATTTCAACCCATCTCATACATGGACCAAATTTGGTCACAATATAGTGTCATGTCAGGACATTGCAAAAACATCAAATCTAACAACTTACCCTGCTGGGTAGGTGATGTTAGACCCCCCCCCCCGGCCCCAAAGTACCCCTGTTTCAAGCCATCGTTTACATGAACCAACTTCGGTCACAATCATGTCATCAGGATATTACAAATTATCAAATGTAACAACTTAACAGCTTAAGACATGTCTGTACATTGACATACATCATCATTTAATGCCCCTAGTTTAGTAAAAGTATGCAAATGACCTTGCTAGGCCCTCCTTGGTAATATTTTTTGTAAACTACGGAAGCCAATAGAGGACAACCAATAAAATATTGTTGATGCACTTATAATAGCATGACATGATCAAATATAATATAATAATAGAAGCCTGAATGAAACCAATCAGAGATGATTGACTTGTAGGCATACTATCCTAAATTTCATGAGCATTATATGGTCAAATAGCAAATACATTTTGTATTTAACTTTCACAGATACTGAACGAGCCCCTCCTTGAGGAACTGCATATTCTAGATTTTCCAGTTTTTAAGCAACATGCTTTCATATAGTAAGTATGGAAACTTAATCTGAAGTACCCAAACCAAAACTTAATCTAACCCAATTTTATGTACCAAAATGGAACATAACTTTTGCGTAAATTTCATATTACACATTTGTAATGTAACATTGGCATTTTACAGAGTTTGGTATTCTTTTACACAAAATAATGTAAAGAAAGTTATGTTTTCTTTCATTTCTCATTATTTTGTAAAAGTATAACATAGGCCTAATAGTATGTACAATAATAGAGCATAACTTTTGTGTAAACTTGTCATATTCACATTTATTATGTAATCAAGGGAGTTTACTAAAGTTTTTTTGTTACAAAACGTGTTGTGAATATTGTAAAATACATAAATATTAAGTAAAGGCCGATTTTCTTTTACTGAACTAATTATGTTAGAGTCGCCATTCCCGTCGCCATTTTTTTTCGGTGAACGCGAAGCGGTGAGAAGCTGTCATAAATGTCTGCCGATTTTGCATGGTTTGAAGGTAATTATACATTCTCTTTTGCAATTATTATGACTCACATACACTGTAGAATGCTGTGATTATTTCAAATTTGCCGACACGATGATAATTAAAGCAAAAATCAAGTAGGATTCATGTCACACAGTCGTTAAGTCAGGATCCTCAGATTGAACTGCACTACGGTAACATTGGCAGATATTTATGACAGCATCTCACCGCTTCGTGTGCACCGGGAATCGCGAATTACATAATTAGTTCAGTAAACAATATATTATTTATTATAGTTTTGGAGTTCTATTTTTACATAATTACTGTGCAAAAAGTTTACATAAGAGATATGTAATTTTTTTTTACATATGAATTATGTAAAACTTAACATAATTAATTAGTAAAATTTTACATATCAGGTCCTATGTAAATGTTTACATAACAGTTTTGGAGTTCTATTTTAACATCAGAAATGTGTAAAATTGTACACAAGCTGTGTAAACATTTCTCTCTGTGTAGCCTTAATAAACTTAATAAACCACGCTGATGATGATGCTGATGACCACACCAATGACCTATTCCTGTATCATTTATTGTTTTAAATGAATTTTAAAACAACGATAAATCATGATGTCTTCCCTAAAATAAGAGCTCTGTTGCTGACAGGAAGTCATGTTTCGTTTATGTTTGAGTCTTGTGATAATAAATAGTAATCCTCATTGACTGATGGTGAGTTTATATATTTGAAGTATCATGTATTTTGTGTGTAGATTGTTTTGAGGAAGGGTCTAACATCACCCACCTTTTCCAGAAGGGTAACGTTAGATTTGTTATATTTGTACATCGTGACCAAATTTGGTTCGTATATGCAATAGGAGATTGCGGGGGGTCTAACATCACCTACCCAGCAGGGTAAGTTGTTAGATTTGATGTTTGTGTAATGTCCTGACATGACACTATATTGTAACCAAATTTGGTCCATGTATGAGATGGGTTGAAATAACCCGTTTTTAGGGGGGGGGGGCACTTTGCAGGGGGTCTAACATCACCTTTCCAGCAGGGTAAGTTGTTAGATTTGATGTTTTTGTAATGTCCTAACATGACACTATATTGTGACCAAATTTGGTCCATGTATGAGATGGGTTGAAATAACCCATTTTGGGGGGTACTTTGCGGGGGGTCTAACATCACCTTTCCAGCAGGGTAAGTTGTTAGATTTGACATTTTTGTAATGTCCTGACATGACACTATATTGTAACCAAATTTGGTCCATGTATGAGATGGGTTGAAATAACCCATTATTGGGGTCATTTTAGGGGGGTCTGGTGACTAGTTCCAGCAGGGGGGGTCAATCTTACATACTTTTTTTTACTCAGCTTGATACCCCCAACAACTCTAGGGGGTCAAACCTTTTGTATGCTATGGGTTGAAATAGAGTGTAGTAGGCTCTCTGACTATTAGGCTCTAATGATGTCATCAAGACTGAGGAGCTTTTGGCTGAAGAATTACACAAACCTATAATCACCAAGTTTAAAAGAAGGAAGGTTTATTCCAAAGACACTGACCACATATGGTCTGCTGATTTAATCGAACGAAATAATGATAAGGGATACAGGTATGCTTTAACCGTTATTGATTTGAGGAGTAGATTTGCCTGGGTTGTTCCGTTGAAAAACAAGAGAGGTAATACTTTAATGTTAGCCTTTAAGCTAATATTTGATAGGGATAAAAGGAAACCAAAGAAGTTATGGACTGATGAGGGAACAGAGTTCTATAACAAAATATTCATGAAATTTCTTAAGGGGGAGGATATTAAATTATACAGCACCTTTAATGAAGGAAAGGCAGTTGTTATTGAGCGTTTTAATCGTACTTTAAAAGAAAAATTATATAAAAAATTCACACAACTCGGTTCTCAACAATGGGTGTATTTAATCCAGAATATTGTTGATAATTACAATAATACAGTTCATTCATCAACAAAATCAAAACCATCAGAAACATTTACAAAATTAAAATATGAAATGGAGATTAATTTGAAAAAACCCAATTTCAAAGTTGGTGATATGGTAAGAATATACAAATGGAAAAGCCATTTTGAAAAAGGTTATACAAAGAGGTGAACTCATGAATTATTTAAAATTGTTGATATAATGGATTCAGTCCCTTGGACTTACAAATTATATGATATGAATGGGGAAGAAATATTAGGGGCATTTTATTCACAAGAATTACAAAAAACAAAGCTGATCATTCATTAAACAACATTTCTATTCACCCCACCCAGATTAGCTAATTTAATTAGTGGTAATAAAAAATAGAATAAAAATAATCATAAGCCGTGCCCACACAGACCCCGCCCACACCGACCCCGCCCACACAGACCCCGCCCACACAGACCACACCCATCATCCCCCACCCCCAGTGCGTCCCCCACCCTTGATCCCCCCTCATCCCACCCCCACCTTCCCCACACACACAAGGGGAGGGGAGGGGTGGGATGGGGGGAATCAAGGGTGGGGGACGCAACTCCCCCCTCCTTTTTCCTTTATTCTCGTTTTGTAATTAATTATTAAATAGTTGTATACAAAGCAATTATATATAAATAATATTGGAAGCATTAGATTCTTTATATTATTAAAACATTTTTCTTCTTCTTCCCAAAACAAATCATCAATATCTTCCCAACATAAGTTGAAGGTAGTTTCAATCATTTCATCAGTTGTCTCCAGACTTTCTTTCTCTTTCTGTTGAAAACAAGAGGGTAGAGAAAATATAATCATACACACATACATACATACACACGTACACATACACAAACACATACACACACTTACAAACACACTTACATACATACATACATACACACACACTTACATACACACATACACACATCCGCACTTACATACACACATACACACATACACACATACACACATACACACATACACACACACACATATACACACACGTACACAAACACACATACACACACATACCTCTAAAAGATCAAGCCTTCTGTCAATGCAGTCGAGGTGAAAATTAAGGATATCACAGGTTGGCAGGAAATAACCACTCCTTTGGAGATCAAAATCGTCCCACTCAAAATCGTGATCATCGATCTCAACAGGTGTTGTATTCTGTTTGAAAAAGAAAGAAAAACATGCACCGCATTATTATCAATTAATTTGTTATTATCAAACGGGAACGGACATTTATTCATTGACAATCAGAGCGAGAATAATGAATTACCAGGGTTTGATGGTGGTTTTGTATGCCTTCATTCCAACCCGTATTCAGTTCGTTGTGAAACTCTTGAGATGGAGGGAGGAGGGAGGAGTTGGATTCTGCCAGGATATTCGCATTGCTGTAAAGAGAAAGGGGTATTAAATCACAAGATGTACAATTAAACACATACAAATTTTAATTAATACAAATATAAATACAAATACAACATACAAATTTAATTTTAAATGAAACTTACCCTGGTGAGTTGGTATCATCTTCAACAGAGTAAAGGCTGGAGTAGTAAGACATGTCGATTCCCAATGATCAAAATTGAATTGAACACGGCTTTTTATAATGTAAAAGTTATTTCGGGATATGTCGACATTTCGAGGAAATTCAGGGTGTGTGTGAAAACAGGAAACGAAACAATGGGATTTCTTGAAAGTTGTCCAAGTTTTACCACAAGTCATTTCTCAAAGTGAGGGATTAATAAAAAAAGGTTTGAGTATGGTAATATATAAAGTTAATGAAAGAATTAAATTATTTCCCACACATAAACAAATATTTGTTGGGTCGTTGTTTGAGTGGGTCAAAGATGATTCACCAGATGATATTAAGAGTAAAAGGTTAAAAGGTCTATAAGGTCAGAAGAATCACAGGTTCACAAGGGTAGAAGGACCATTGTTTAAGTGGTCTAATTAATAAGGATAGCATGTCAAAAGGTTAGAAGGTTCGTAAAGAACAGGGTGAGAGAAATAGAGGTGTTTAGGGGCAATGAGGAGAGTTGAAAATTAACATGTAAGTGAATGGGGATTTGGAGGTTCAATGAAGGATTGGTTCCAAGCTGTTAGTGTTCAGCCTAGTACATCAAGATGGGTTTACCATTCAGCCATAGCTCAATTAAAATATCTTCATTATGTATTAGCCCAAGTAGATTAATTGGCTCATAAGGTCAATAAGCTCATGGTTCAAAAGGTCAAAAGGCTCATAGAGTCTTTTGGATTAATAGGGGTGTTTTCCAAAAGTGGGAAAAGACAGGGGGGTAAACGACATTAGATAGGGATTTCCCATGTTAAATGGAGGTGTCCCAAAAACAACATTTATCATCTACTGGGGAGCCAGCCCAGAGGGGACAGCAGTTACTCCATCGAGCTGTGGATGAAGGCCTTGTCGGTGGATTGGCATTCAGGTGTGCCAAGGAAGAACCATGGTCCATACTTGCGTTTATTTGAAGGATAAAACGCAAGCGATACACAAAAACACCAGCAAGACACTGTGCACAGCCTAGAAAATGATGACTGGATTTTAGATTAACACTGTACAGAGCCCTCCATTCTCACTCCACCACCACAACCTCACTCTTTGTTACCTCATAGCTCACCTTTGCTCATACCCGTAGTAACTCGTACCCGCAGTAACTCATACGGCAGTAACTTGTACCTGTAGTAACGCTGTGTGGAAAACGGGGGTAGGTTAGTTTAGCTTATGTCTGCAGAAACGGTCTACGGCCCCGGAACTTATCTGCTGACCCCAGGAGAGAATATGTTCTCATTCAGGAACCTGGAAACTGACTGGTACTGTAAACTGACTCGATGTTTGCGCTTGCGTGCTTCATCCCTTCCTGCGGACATGCCTGCCAGGCTCGGCTATTGGCTACTCAATGTTCCTGATGGGTGGGTGTTCATGCAGCCACTCAGCACTCCGCCTTCATCAGCACTGTTACCTCCATTACACATTGTCTGAGCCGGCATAATATTTATTTTCCTGGCGGGCCAGGAGATCTACAGGTCTGTGTGCGAAGAGCTAATGAGTCCTGCGCTCACTTATCTCCCATTAATACCTGACCTTGCCTGACAGGAAGGTGCATACAATGTATCGTCTTAGCCATATGCTAATCTCTATCAGTAACAACACTGCATTGCTCTGTGCACATACCAACAGGACAAATTTAACCTAATGTGTCCTTGGTTACAATGAATGAATGAATGATCGTTTTAAGGCCATTTTCCCCGCTAGAGCGGGGCTTAGCCTTGCGGGCCCCATGACAATCATGGTTCCCTGTCTGAGGCAATGTTTTTATGGCCGGATGCCCTTCCTGACGCCAACCCTTGGTCACACTCTTACGATGCGCAGGGATATGGTGTACCTATTCTAAACCGGGTACACACCGGGATCATTCATCCCAGCAAGCTGGTACTCAATTTGCCGACCTCGGAAGGATGACTGGCTGAGTCAACCCCCCTGGCGTTAATTCAGCGATCGACCGGGATTCAAACCCAGGATCCTAGGATCCCAAGCCGGCACCCTAACCGCTAAGTCAACACCAGGCTCAAGGGAACAATATTTCCTACTTGAGCAAACGGACCATGCTATCTTAACAGTTCTAAGTCGGGGTTCATTTCCATCCTTCCTCCCTCCGCCTCCACATACACGTAACAATACTTTAGCACAGTCTGTACAGATTGAAGCAGGTAGACAATGATGTGGTATGTTTCTTTCAATTTCAGTCATCAAAGGTCAAAATTGGGCACAACATTTTGGGTTTTGTTCTGCCAAATCTTTATATTCAAATCAATCCATCAAAGATTTGGCATAGAAATACCTTACCACAGCCCCTTCAAACTAAAGCAGGTAAGCATTAGTGTAGTGTCTTTCTTTTGATTTTTCCTTTTGACATTCATTTCCATTGGTGGGGAGGACACATTTCATTTGCTTGCAAATGACTGCAATTTTACTTAAATTTAAAGTTTCTGCTACAGTAATCATTCCAAATTTTGAGTTTGGAAAGTTTCACATGGCCGGTAAATTCGTAAGAACACTTTTTTATTTCAGTCATTCTTGATGGAAATTGGGTTTTTGGTTCTTGCATCACATCTCCTCCCCTCCTCCTCACCCTCCCCCAGGGAATGATGACCTTTACAACACTGTAAAAAAAATTATGACACAGAAAACAGGTCGAGAGCTACCAGGTTTCATTAGCTACCATGTATTTGAAAACCTGGCCCGACAGCATATTGCAATGCTGCAACATCCAGCTCTGGATATTTTGAAAGAAGTAGCAGGTGAGTTGGCATGGAAATGACTCAGTTTTTACTTACCTGTTTAATCAATTGAGTTTGTTGCAATGAAGATGTTTTTAATTAAGTGACAAAGTGCCACCTCTTGTGTTGAGAATACTTGGAGAAGAAGGCCTCTGATCTGGGAATAGTGAATTGCTTCGAGTTTCCCCAAGTATTTTTACCCCTAGGAAACTGGTGGTAATTGGAAAGATGCTAATTCAAAACTGTCGGCAACACCAAATGGTATAGCTGCCCAACATGCAATCTCTTTTTGGATGTATTGACCACTGAGTGGTTTTCATCCAGGACGATGAATTTTGAAGTCCTGAAATGTTGAGATTTGAACAGTCCTAATAAAAGACCAATGTCAGACCTGATGTATGCCTTGATGGCCTCCGACATTAGTTGGCAGTACAGTGGCCTGCAAAAGTTTTCACATTTTGATTCCCCCTGAGCTTATTTATTCCATAACCACCTTCAGAGGCCATTTTTCCCCGCAAAGCGGGGGTTGGCCTTTTTCGGGCACCGTGGTTGTTGTTGTTTTTTGGTCCCCTTTTTGAAGCAATGTTTTACGGCCGGATGCCCTTCCTGACGCCAACCCTTTTTGTCGCCTTTTACGACAAACAGGGAATTACCAGTGAACTGGTACTCAATTAGCCAACCTCGGAAGGATGACAGGCTGAGTCAACCCCCCTGGCGTTAATTCAGCGATCGAAGGGGATTCGAACCCAGGATCCTAGGATCCCAAGCTGGTACCCTGACCGCTAAGCCAACACCAGGCTAAGCAACACCAGGCAACACCAGGCACCAGGCTAAGCAACACCAGCTTATTTATTCCATGATGCTTTCCAATCAAATTTAATATATAGAGTCTTCACAAACGATTCCAATGTGAAAAAGCTAAAAATACAGATAAAATCTGAATAAGTTTTGATTAACAGAGAAAATCAGATGATTCTCAGTTGCATAAGTATTCAAACCCTTTGCCTAATTGACCCTAAATCACTCCAGGAGCAAATTATTTGTTTGAAAGGTTACAAAATACGTGTAATAGGTTACACCTGTACGTAATCAGTGGTTTAACCTTAAAAATTAAGCTCCCCCACTTATCTAAGGAGTTTTAAGGTGAAACTCACTTGGTCAACCAACAAGGCAATCATCAGCATGTGCATCAATCATCAGCATGAAGACCATGGAGCTTTCCAAAGAAGTCAGACATAAAGTGGTGGAGAAGCACCGTTCAGGAGAAGGTTATAAGAAGATTTCAGAGTCACTCATTATCCCTTTGAGTACGGTGAAATCTATCATTACGAAGTGGAAGACGTATCATACCACCCAGACTCTACCCAGATCAGGTCGCCCATTTCTGTGTTCTAACCCCGGGGATTGTGTTGCCGATGTTCTGCCTCCAATCGGTAACTCGGATCATCCCACTGTTTCTGTTTGTGTCTCCTACTCCTCATTCTCAACTC
Source organism: Myxine glutinosa (assembly GCF_964187855.1). Classification (NCBI taxonomy): domain Eukaryota; kingdom Metazoa; phylum Chordata; class Myxini; order Myxiniformes; family Myxinidae; genus Myxine; species Myxine glutinosa. Next base: position 42,442,930 of record NC_136263.1, on the reverse strand, counting down.
CAGTGCATCCTTTTCACCGCACTGGTTTTCAGTTTGGGAAAGCTGATTGTGATGGATTCCGTTCATTTCTTGCTGATGTGCCATGGACCTCAGCTTTTAGCCATGGTTCTGATATGGCTGCCGAGGAAATATCCCAATGGGTTTGCACTGGAATGGGCATTTATATTCCCTCACATACCTATCAAGTGAAGGTCCATTCCCATCCATGGTTCACTCCGGCTTGTGCATCAGCAATTGCTCATCGCAACCACTATTCAAGCAGTACCATGTACAAGGGTCTCTGGAGTCCAAATGTCTCTTCCACAAAGCATGTAACCACTGTAAAAGAGTTATTGAGGATGCCAAACAACAATATGCTGCTTCTGTAGCTATAAACATTGCGACTCAGCAGATTGGCTCTCGGGACTTTTGGTGGATTGCCAACAGTGTAAACCACAATAAATCTTTTATACCTACTCTTTTTCATGGACCAGAGGTTGTTACTTCACCTCTGGATAAGGCTAACCTCTTTTTAACGGTGAATTTGTTTCTAATTCAACACCCAATGATATCTGGAGGATACCCTCTTCTTGATTTTCCATTTCGTACAGACTCTGATATTCTTGTTCCAGTTATCACTTCTAAGAAGGTTGCCAGAATTATTCGTACCCTAGATTCCTCAAAAGCGACTGGTCCTGATGGAATCCCTGTGATTGTATTGAAGATGTGTTGTCCCGAACTGTCACCGATTCTTGCCAAGCTATTCAACATGTGCTTGTCTGCTCCAGTGTTACCTTCATCATGGAAAGTGGCTTCTGTTGTCCCTGTTTTTATGGGTGCCGGTGAGCATTCTGAACCAAGTAACTATTGCCCCCATCAGCCTGCTTCCTGCAATAAGTAAGGTATTTGAATGCTTCATCAATGAACAACTTCTCAGCCATCTGGAGGACAATGAACTTCTCACTGACTGCCAGTATGGCTTTCGCTATTCTCGCTCCACTGGTGATCTGCTATCCTTAATTACAGATCATTTTAACAGGGCATTGGAGCTCATGGGTGAAGCTCGATTAGTTGCTTTGGATATTTCAAAAGCCTTGGATAAAGTTTGGCACAGGGGTCTGCTCCACAAGCTTCAGTCATATGGTGTATCTGGAGTGATGCATTCAATCATCTCTGCTTTCCTTAGAAATCGCAAGATAAAGGTGGTACTTGAGGATCAATCTTCTCCTACTTTCTCCATCAATTCTGGTGTTCCACAGGGTTCTGTCCTTGGTCCCACATTGTTCCTTGTTTATATCAATGATCTTCCTGATAATGTTCTGTCTCAGCTAGCCATGTATGCTGATGATTCCTCACTCAACTGTACATCTGCTGATTCACTCAATGCCACTCGTATTGAGGTTGGAGTTTCTCTGGACAATGATTTGGAGAATGTGTTGAAGTGGAGGCACGACTGGCTGGTAACCTTCAATGCAAAGAAAATGAAACTGTTGTCCATATCTTGTTCTAGAAACAGGTCTTTCCCTTCTGTGCACAAGGGGTCTTCAACCTTAACAGAATCATCGGAGCTTCGGCTTCTTGGTCGGGACATGTCTTCTAACCTCCGTTGGGATAAGTACATTTCTGGTATTGCTCAGAGTGGTTCCAAGCGAGTTGGTTGTCTTTATCGAGCGCAGAGGTATTTACCTCCTGAGGCCATTTTGTACCTGTATAAGGCAACTATACGTCCCCTCATGGAGTACTGTTGCCACATTTGGGCTGGAGCACCAGCCTGCCACTTAATCTTTACTTGATAGACTCCAGAAACCCATAGTCAACCTGGTTGGTGTGGAGATGGGTTCAACTCTTAACCACTCTCTCACCATAGGTCGATTGCCACTCTTGGTTTGTTCTACAGATATTTTCATGGCAAATGTTCTTTTGGACTTTCTAACTTAGTTCCTCCCTGACGAGTGTTTGGACGCAAGCTCGGTTTGCCATCTCCGCTCACCCATACACTACAGCTGATCCAAAGTGCAGAATGAAAGGCTATGCAGATAGTTTAATCCCTCGTGCTGTCTCGCTCTGGAATTCACGACCTGCAACATGCTTCCCATTATCCTATGATATACTCTGCTTTAAGAGGAATGTCAATTCATACTTCCTACATCTTTGAGGTTTAATCGCATTTTACCTGACCTCTGCTACTTCCGGTGTCTTGGATGTTTTCTTGTTTTTTTATGTATTTATTTTTATTTTGTTTTGCTTTATCCTCATATTTTTCTAACTTTCTCTTAGCCCCTTACCTAGAGTGGCTGTATGCCTTGTCTGGGGTGATGCCCGTGAAAAAAAAAAGCAGCTGGGCAAGCAAGAAACTGGTTCAGGATGTCACTGTAAATCCAACAATCACTTTGAAAGATCCGCAAGGCTCTATCTCCAAGATCGGGGCCACTATAGACAGGTGGCAAGAAAGAAGCCATTACTGAAAAAGACACATCCAAAAGCTCATGGAATTTGCAAAAATGCATCTTAATAATACTATGGTCATGTGGTGAAATGTTTTGTGATCAGACGAGACAAATATTGAACTTTTGGTCTAAATAATAAAACGTTACGGCTGATGCAAGCCTAACACTCCACATCACCCAATCAACACCATCCCAACTGTCAAGCATAGTGGTGGTAGCATCATGTTATGGGGCTGCTTTTCATCAGCAGGGACTGGCAAGCTTGTCAAGACAGAAGGAATAGTGGACAGTGCAATGTACTGGAGAATCCTTGATGAAAACCTGCTTGAGTCAGTCATGAATCTGAAACTCAGTCGGAGATTCACATTTCAGCAGGACAGTGATCCAAAGCACAAAGCTAAAGCCACACTGGAATGGCTGAATAAGGGAAAACAAGCATTACGCCTCGGTCCCCCGTCGGTGAAGTGATGTGAGTTGACAAAGTGGAAGACGCAAGGCGGCCATCTTGGATTTTGACGTGGCGACCCAATTTTCAATAGCGTTCTCCCTTATGCATAGATACACCTACACACCAGATTAGAAGTTAGTAGTTCGTTTATTTTTCAAGATATTTCGCTCACAAGGTTCAGACATATATATGGTGGCGGCCATCTTGGATTTTAACGTGGCGACCCAATTTTCAATAGCGTTCTTCCCTATGCCTAGATACACCCACACACCAGATTAGAAGTTGGTACTTCGCTTATTTTTCAAGATATTCATCTCACAAGGTTCAGACATACATGGCGGTGGCCATCTTGGATTTTGACGTGGGTTGCACCCACACACCAAATTAGAATTCGGTCCGTCACTTACGCACGCACGCACGGACGGAGGGGAACACCATCGTCCCCCTTTTGCTCCGCGGTGCGACGGGGGTCAAAAATGTTCTTGAGTGGTCCAGTCATAGTCCTGACGTGAACCCAATTGAACATTTATGGTGAGACTTGAAGAATGCAGTCTTTCGACGATCCCCATCAAACTTGGCAGAACTCGAGTAATTTTCATGTGAAGAATTGGCAAAGATTTCACCATGTCACTGTACAAAGCTGGTAGAGATGGACCCAAAAAGACTCATAGCAGTCAATGCTGCAAAAGGTGCTTCCAGCAAATACTGAACTAAGGGGCTGAATACTTTAGCAACTTCTTTCAACTAACTATAGCTTATAACTCCTTCAACTTAGGGTGTTTAGTTGGATCTCTTCTGTTATGAATAAAAAGTTCATTTGGAAAAAAAATTCTACATCATTGGTAATTCGTAAAAATGTGGCATTATTGGTAGGGGGTGAATACTTCGCAGGCCACTGTACCTTCAGTTTTGAACCACTTTGGCAAAAATGGAAAATGTACACTGTTGTCGTGTAATGTATACACAAAGAATTAAGTTAAGCACCCCTACACAACGAATTAAGGTAAGCACCCCCTAATATATATTCTTTGTGTATATGTATACATTGGCATATATTCTAAGGTATGTGAGATCAAATAATGATTGGTATGACATTAGCAATTATCCATTGATGAAATTGAGTGATCAAAGTGAAAAAAAGTGATTGGTTGAGTCAGTGATCCGATCACGTGGGTCCTACACACGTTATTGACGCAAAGATCGCTAGAGGTCTTCTCAGAACAATGACTGTACGTTAGAAAACATAAACGTCATCCACACTGTCCGTGATGGACCTATAGCTCCATACTTAAATTGAGGTGAAAATATGCCTAAAATTCCCAAAAAATTTCACCTTAAATTATTCAGAATAAAATAGTGAAAACGGCATGATTGTTATGTTTTTATGTGACCATAATATCACTTCTCCAGAAAATATAGCAATATCATGGGTATATTACACTGTTTTGACGACAACAAACTTGTAATGTGCGAGGTTGTAAAAAAACGGGGGGGGTGCTTAACTTAATTCTTTGTGTATATATTGAACAAACACCATTTTCACTGTTCACACCTTATAGTTGGTACCTCATACTAAAACGATTCACACTTTTTTTTTTAACATTTTGATCCCTTCTTATAATATATCATGATTTCAACAAACTGAAGAAAAATCCCTTTTGATTTCTTGCAGACATAGTGCCAGCAATTGCTGATACTTTGGCAGATGACCACTTTGGATTTTTGCCAGAACTTGCAAAAAGTGTCAAGGTTAGTTCTGCAGACATGCTTGACTTTTCACTATAGCTATAATGCACATATAGATCAATGTTTTTATAAACACAACTTATTCATGTTTCCATCTTTTCCACTTCTGTTGCTCGTAGGCCTGATTTTCTTTTGTTTTAACATGCGCTGTAGGCCAAAGTTTGGTTTATAGTTTACTAGCAGAGTACCCACTACCCACCTCCTGAGTTGGTCGAGTTTGCACATTACTTGCTGAAGAAGTATAGTTTGTGTTTTGCAACAAGCCTACAGATGTTTGCATGGTGTAATAGTGTATGCCTAAAAGGTTCTAGATGGTCTAAAGGTCTAAAGGGTATGTTCAAATTGTAGTTAGGGTCTAAGGGGTCGAAAGGGCCTAATCTCTCAAGCAAAGGGTCTAAAAAGGTCTAAGTGGTCTAAATCTCTAAATGGTCAAGGGTCCAAGTCTAACATAGGGTGTAAGGGGTCCAATTGGTGTTAAGATATAAAGGGTCTAAAGGAAGTCAAGGGACTTAAGGGGTGTAAAGATCTAAAGGGTCTGTGGGGTCTCAAGGTTCTGTGGGTATAAAGGGTCAAGTTTCATCGAAATTGTGTGTGTAGTTTTGGAGAAGAGAGCAAATACTATTTTGGGGGGTCAACCCCCCCCATAGACACCCTTAGACCCTGAATTTTTTATTTTATTCCATGAACAAACTTTAGTAAATCACAAGTGATGAAGGTTGGGGTCAAGTGTCATCTAAATTGTGTGTGCAGTTTCAGAGAAGAAGTTCCGAGTGTTTATTGACTCACTGCCTGACTGACTTATGGACACCGTTCAATGCTAATACCTCACCCAAACAATGTTTGTTCCAGCTGAGCTAAGAAATAATATAAGCCCTTCTTTATTTCTTAAAATGCATAGTTTTGTCAAAAAATGATGGTTCGAGACTAAATTGATCTGTTTTTTTTCTTAAAAGGATTCTTCATTATGAGATTAAGTGGGTGCTTGTTACGTTTTTGTTTATCATGGTAAAATGTGTGTATTTCATTTATCACTTATTTTGGGGACTCAAATGATTAGTGTCATGTTAAAACTTGATGTGCTAGTAGATCTGGTGATGATGTCATGGCCGACATACTTTTTGCAGGGCTCCGGTACCTCAAAAATTGGCACTCCACCACTGCTAATAATGATGACAAGTAATAAAAACAATTACAAAAATGTAAAGGCATGTATGGATGTTACTCCCAAAAGTAGGAAAACAAGGTCGGGATGATCACAAGAAATGATCATGTGAAACCATCCCTACATCTTTCTTTGAATAATGGTTGCCTAGTTTGTGATATAACTGTCTATAAAAGACAGTTATAACACACACACACACACACACACACACACACACACACGCACACACACACACACACACACACACACACAGCGAAGGTGGATACTTTGAGAGATCCGGTAGATCTCCGTTCCATCTCCTGAGGGGATAGCAGGAATAAACAACTTGCATGCACACCAAGGGTGAAACCAAGAATTTGAAGATGGTGGGGGAGCGGGAGAGGGAGAAGGAGGGGTGAGATGCACCAAGTTATCGTGCTGAATGGGGCAATTCCCCCCAGGAAATTTAGAAAAACTGATCATCAGAAACGGCATTTCTTGCGTTCTTGGAAGTTATTGTAGTTCCATGCGTTCTATCCTGGCCCGACAGTTCAGCAGATTTGGGATGACTATTAATAGGAAAAGTGGTGAACTGGTGAGCCGATTTCCTCAGCCGTTCATTAGGCAAAATAATAATGTCTGCTCTGTGGTCACAATCAGCGACACAATCTGGTAACGGGCCGATTGGGAAACGTGCATTTAAAACACTCTTAAAAGATGAACGGAGTGATTGTGAAAAACATTAATGGAAACATTTAATGCACTACTAACTCGACACCTCAACCCGGTGTGTATCCTGAAAATACACTAATAATTGACCGACATATGAAGAGAAAGTTGAATGGTGTGCACACCACTCTATATCTGCCACTGGACTGCATCCACTATCATGGTGTATAATTTATCAACGAAAATCCGAAGGGGGGAGGGGGGGGAAACGCACCCCCTGCCTCACCCCCGTCCCGCCCCCCCCCCCCCCAGATCCAACTATGCACAGACACATACACGTGTACACACTCGTACTGTACATATACACATTCACGAACGTGGGTGCATCCAACACCTGGGAGGGCTGTGTTCCACCTTCTGACATTTGATTTTGGAGACAACAACCAACAACAAACACACAATTATCAAAAAAGGATTTGGGATGGTTTCACATGATCATTTCTCATGATCATCCCTACCTTGTTTACATCCTTTTTGGAGTAACATCCCTTTACATTAAAAAAAGGTTTTATTAATTGTTTCTTTACTTTTTTACAAATGTATATATAGAAGTTCTACTACTGATTTACAAATGTTGTAGTACAAACTTTATAGACGTGCTCAACAGTGGTATACTGAGCGTGTCTGGCACCCGGGGGGCAAAACATAAATTTGCGCCCCCCTGCTTCACCTCCATACCCCAAATCCCCAACCCCAGTCCGCCATAGGGCATAGACATAGGGAAACCAGGATCTTTATCTTAAAATATCAATGAACTGACAATTGACCACTCCACTCAATGCAGTATGCCAAACAAAGATGAAAAAAACACTAAATGTCAGTTCAAATATTTATTCAATTCAGAATTAGAGTCGATAATCTCCTGTTCAAGCTGTTATATACATGCCAGATGCCGACGTGATGCGCTGACGTAGTGAATCTGCCGCTGAGAAACCGCGACTGGACTGGAAGAATTAATCTGAACGACAAGATTAATTCCTGGGTTTGCCTGATCTCGGTTTTTTGCTTTTTACCCCTTTTCCTTTTCAATCCCAATAAACTAACAGGTATCTGGGCTTTTGATTGTCTTAGCGACTCTGGTACTGCATATCTGTCACTACAATACTACATACAGTATTTATGTTAATGACTAGGATACCATTAGCCTGGTGTTGGCTTTGCGGTTAGGGCACAGGCTTGGGATCCTTGGATCCTGAGTTTGAATCCTGGTCGATCGCTGAATTAACACCAGGGGGGTTGACTCAGCCTGTCATCCTTCCGAGGTCGGCAAATTGAGTACCAGCTTGCTGGGATGATTGATCCTGGTGTGCACCCCGATTTAGAATAGGTACACCATATCCCTGTGCATTGTAAGAGGCGACTAAGGGTTGGCATCAGGAAGGGCATCCAGCCGTCCCGATGAGTATGCCACTTGATTGGCTGTATCATTAGCCGTGACTTGGTCCGAAATGACTTGATTCGAAATGACTTGGTCCGAAATTGACTTGGTCCGAAATGGGGACTTATGGATTGGGTCTCGTCCATCCATCCGCAACCATCGGATATGTATTTACCAATTTTGTTCATACTTGGCACAAAGACGATACATGATGGCATGCATATGCACATCATTTTGTTTCATAATGCGATCAAAAATGGCTGACTGGCGGCCATTTTCATTGTAAAAAATCCCGGTTTTTGAACACGTTCTCAACCATTTCTCAGACATGCATTCACCGATGTTGCTCAAACTTGGCACACAGATAAAGAATGATGGCATACATATGCACCTCATTTTCTTTTGAGATCAGATTCAATATGGACGACTGGTGGCCATTTCATTAGTTCAACGTGTCCCTAACAATTTCTCGGACAGGCATGGTCCGATTTTTGTTCAAACTTCGCGCAAGCACAGTTCATTATAACATACACGTGCACCTCACTTCATTTTGCGATCTGATCAGAGATGGCAGACTGGTAGACTGGCGGCCGTTTTAGTTGTAAAAAACAAAACCTGATATTGCAAACATCCTCAACCTTCTCTCGGACATGCATTTACCGATCTTGTTCAAACTCGGCACACAGATAATGAATGATGGCTTATATATGCACGTTATTTTTGTTTAGAGATTAGATCCAAGATGGCTGACTGGTGGCCATTTTGTTACATAAATGTGACCACAACCATTTGTCAGAGGACATGCATGGACCAATTTTGTTCAAACTTGGAACAAAGACAATACATGACAGTATACATATGCAGAAGATTTTGTTTTATAATTCCACTAAAGATGGCTAACTGGCGGCCTTTAATTGCACATTTTTGACATTTTATGTATTTTTATGGGGCTATGACATTTTATGGGTTTTTCTCTGTTTATGTTTATGTTTTATGTTTTCCTGCTGTTTCGTTTCCTGTGCCCCCATACCCATTATTTTAAAGCTATTTGAAGTGTATTTTGAGCCACGATACCATATTCTGGCACAATCAACCCCCTTCCTTCCCCATAATACCATGCACACTTGGTGAAACCATTGCACGGTTAAATTAATAAAACATAGCTGCAGCGGATTAGTTGTGTTGGGCAGTACACCACTGATAAACGTCTTGGTATAAAATAAGCTTTGTTTCAGTCTTTCTTGTTTTGTACAAGTTTGCTGATCATAATAAAATGATAAAAACTTAAAATATTCTTTCTTCACTGCAAAGTGGCCATTTGGCTGAATTTGTTTTCTCTCTCGCACTCACATGCTCATTTTCCAAATTATTTTTTATTGTTGTGAACTTCACAATTAGAGAGATTTGGAAAACAGAAATATAATTGCTTTTCACATTCCTATGAATTTTGTGCATTTTAAAATGACCAAATTGTCCATAATTTGTTTTGTTGCTCATGTTTTATCCTTTAAATGTGCAGATGGCATTGGAGGAGTTGAAGGAAAAACTGTATGAAGAGGCCAAGACATTCATTCAGAAAGTTTTCAAAATGGAGTCTCAGATTTACACACAGGATGTGCTGTACAGCAATTACCTTGACAATGAGGAGTCTGAAGAACCAGAACAACCACCAAAATCATCTCGGAATGCAGTCACGCCCAAGAAGTTACCTTCCCTGTTGGGCATATTCAATGGTGATGGCAACTCTATGAAGTGCCAAAAGGACATCGAGGTGATGAGCAAACACCTGACAGCATATGTAAAGGTTAGTAAATAATGCCTTTTCACCATGGTTTCCTTTAGCCAAATTAAAGGGCATCTCTGATCTTGGAAGAGCTTTACCTATTGTACAGTCGTGGCCAAAAATATTGGCACCATTTTTCCAGAAAACTGTTGAAAAAAAAAAAATTGGTATCCACATATGTATTTATTTGGTTTGCAGTGAAACAAAACCAAAAACGCTTTAAAAAATTACGAAATATTAACCTTATTTCACACATAAATCCTAAAATGGCCCAGACAATATTGTTAGGATCTCGGGGGTCGGCGCTCCCCTTATCAAGGGGGGGGGTTAAATCCCCTTGTCTCTTATCTGGCCGACCCGAGTACTTAGAAGTTATAACGTTCCTTCCGGTCGGTGGTAAGTAGGGTTGTTGGTCGAGTCTTAGTCCAATTACCTAAGTAATACCACCGGCCGTAAAGCAAGGAGATAACTCCCGCCCGAACCACGGCGTTAATGGACACGCCGAGCGAAGCGAGCCGTGATTCGGGCCGTTAATAGGGACTAAACCCGATTCTAGCGGTTCCGAATCGTGCCACATTTCCCAATGAAAGAAAGGACGGATGCAATCGGATGGAGAGGAAACCAGAGTATGGGAAGAACAAAGATGGGTTTATTCACAAATATACAAGAGAAGAGGAAACGAAAGGAATATACAGGGAAGGAAGAGGAAGAAGCAGAACACTGGGCAGTCTTAACAACAGTCTTAACTTAGGACCCCAGACAAACATACACACTCACACGGGGATTGCAGCTGGTAGATGGTCAGGTAGAGGGTCCAGGCTCCAGTCGACTCCCGTCCAGGCTCCGGTTCCACGGGCGAAACCCGGCAGGCAGCTCCGCGTAGATTGGAACGCGTCCGGACCTTCTATATAGCGGGGGGGGGGGAAGCTGGTGTCCTTCGTACTTCGTACGTACTATCTGTACGTTCGCGCCAAACGCTCTCTCTCTCTCTCTCAAAGTCCTCTTAATCAGCGCCAGCGAGTGAGTCCTTTCGCAAATGTGCGCTCCGTATCAGTTCTCAAATCCTTCTTCATAAGCGCGTCTCCAACAAGTCCGTTTGCAATGCACTCTCCCGACCAAGTCCAACCAGTGCTCTCTCATCAAAAGAAGTCCGTTCAATAGCGCCGCTCCCGCATGAGTCCGTGAACAGGCTTTGCGTTCACGCTTATATCACGCGCCACGCGATCACTCCACGCTCCACAAAGCCACGCCTGCCAGCGATGTTACCTCAGCCCTGGTTGGCTGGTGAGGGCTTACCGGCCATGCCTTTGACGGCTGGTTGACAGGCCACACCTTCTTCTTGGTGTTCCGCCCCCTTTTTCCTCGGGCCTAACCACATGGCTTATGGCGTCGTTTGAGCGAGCTGTGAGGCACCGACTGTAGGGGCGCGTAATGGCGTCGCTGGAAGAGAGAGGTCGCAAAATGGACGGAATGGGGACCTAATCTTATTTGATTGATGCAACGCAGATTCAACTATTGGAAACACGGCCTTATCTAAAACACATAATAATGAAATAACTGAGTTCCTATGGAGGCCTACGTGTTGCTTGTGGACTAACTAGGGGTGCTACCTTTAACCTTTAATGTCATATTTACAAGTGATGTCATATTTACAAGTGTGGGTTCTAAAACTGCAACAATATTATTGGCACCTTTTAGGAATTAGAAATAATTAGATTTCAAGCAGGTGGTTCTCCTTTACTTTGGAATTGAACTCACCTGTGGTGAGTTGCAGGAGCCTGCAATATAAAAATCACTCATTCAACCAGTTTGAATAGAGAAAGGAGTCATTCTGCTGTTTTGTGTTACTGGGTGTACCGCAATGAGCATGAAGAAAAGAAAGAAAACCAGAGAATAGTCTGAGGAGGTCAGACACAAGATTGTAGCCAACCATGGATAATCTCAGGGCTACAGGTCCATCTCCAGAGATCTTGATGTTCCTGTGTCCACTGTATGCAATGTTATCAGGAAGTTTAAAGCTCATGGCACTGTAGCCAGCCTCCCTGGATGTGGCCGCAAGAGAAAACTTGATCGAAGATTGCAGCGAAGGATCGTTCGAATGGTGGAGAAAGCACCTCGATCAACTGCCAAACAGATTCAAGCTGACCTTCAGACACAAGGTATGACAGTTTCAACTCGCACCATCCGTCACCAACTCGATGAAAGAGAGTTCTATAGTCGGAGACCCAGGTGGACCCCACTGCTGAGAGGGAGACATAAGAAAGCCCGACTGGAGTTTGCCAAAACACACATGAACAAGTCAAAATCCTCTGGGAGAATGTCCTGTGGACAGATGAGACCAAATTAGAGCTTTTTGGTAAAGGACATCATCTCTATGTTTACTGAAAACAAAATGAAGCCTTCAAATAAAAGAACACCTTCCCCACAGTCAAACATGGAAGAGGTTCAGTGATGTTTTGGGGTTGCTGTGCTGCCTCTGGCACTGGGTGCCTTGAATATGTGCATGGAATCATGAAATCAGGAGATTACAAAGGAGTATGAATGTTGTGTTAGGAAGGATTAATGGGGGTGCACTTCATTCCTCTGCCCTTTCAATCCTGCTATTTGCCCGAGGTCATCTTCCATCTGCTGGAAATCTGTCAACATCACAACATTACATAAAAAGGTGCAATCCCCTTAACAAATACCTATTAGCTTTCTTCCAATCATCAGCAAGGTCATGTAATCATCAAGGTGGACATAAAATCCTTCCTTTTCTCCAATGATCTCATATCGGATCATCAATTCAGACCAGGTCACTCTACTGTAGACATACTGCTTTGACTCTCCCAACAATGGATTTGAGGCCCTCAATGTCAGAAATGTTATCAGAGATCTCTGGATATATCTCAAGCTTTTGATACAGTCTGGCATCCTGCCTTGCTCTCCAAACTGTGTGCCTATGGCAGTGGTCTCCAGCCTATTAAATACAACATCACTTTTAGAATCGAAATTGTTACGGAGTCCTCTACAATCTCCTGGTCTCGGTAACCTCCGGACCCCGAGAGGAACCCCGACAGAAAAATATATTACCCTGTGTTGGAAATCAATAATGAAACCACACCAATGATTATAAATGAACAAACTTGTATTATAAATCACACACAGGTAATACGGTACAGCAAATGGCCATTAAGAGTGCACTCTATATATCCCTTATATAAAGTCAGGTCACTCACGGCACGGCCAGCGAGTGCAACGACATTCCTCAATGTCTCTATGACTTTTCCCAAGGCGAATGGGATTCGCTCCAGCGGTCGATGGAACGAAATCCGGTCGAAGCCCGAATCTCGCTCTCCAGTCGATCTCCGAAGCGTGTACAGTGGGCAAGGGTGCTCTTCCCGCCAAACTGTACAACGGTGCCCTCCAGAGGCGCACCTTCACTGCTCCCTCAGCAAACCGCAACGTAATTGGAAACGAAGCGGTCGCACCCACTCATCCCCGACAGACGGTAGGATGTTGGGGGTGAAGATGACACGAAGCAAATGTTCACAGGTGTCTGAAGCACGGGGTTCAAAATGGCAGACGGCTCTGGCTTGAGCCGATGCGACGAGGCAAGGATTCGTCGGAATCTCAGCGCCCCAAATCTGTCTACGCAGATTTCTCCACTCCAGCGAATATTCTTATCCCCGGTCGTCCCTTCCAGGAACTCAAAATCCCCTCACGGCTGTCGGTAAACCTGGTTCGTTACGGAGTGCTGACGTCACGCGTCCTCTCCGACTTTGCTCGCGCTGCTTCTTCCTCTTCACCTCATTGTCTTCTCCTTCAGTTTCCTGTTTCACTTACAGTTATCCTTTTTAACTTTTGATAACCGTTCTTGAATAATAAACTTTGTGAAACTAATAATAATACATAATATCAGAAACATGTCCAGTGGGTGAAAACCACCCCAGCGGAAGTGACGAATCCATAACAAAATGCAACATGAGTTTGACCAACATGAGCACGAGGTTGACCTGGGGTGTACCTGCATACTGAGCGTCACGCCCACAAAACACCCACGACTGGTTCTTGAAGCACACAAAATAACATGGAGGGGGGGGGGGGGGGGTTTAACAAGTGAAATGATTGGTCTCCCAACCCAATACAACACACTAATAAAGACATAGGCATCAAGAAAGGGATGGTGTAAAACCAAGCCGATCAACAAGCAAACCCTACCTATACACCACAAAACGAAAGTTGGAACAGATGTTCAACCTGTAGTACGTCAATGGGGAAAGGGGAGGGGCTTGACTACCCACCTACATCATTACAACACCAGATCACAATAATGGAAATCCATGAATGAGCAGTAACCCAATGATGATAACGTGGTCTTTTTGCTTCAACAAAAAACAACAACAACGGTTTCATGCTTCCGTGCATGACAGGAAGTAGTCTGAGAGTGGCCTAAAACATGGCCGTGTGCACCCGATGGTTCACGATGGCTTGACAAGTCTTGTAAATGACAAGCTGAATGTTGGCTGAGGCTAATCCTGCTCTTGTGGTTCCTAGCAAAAATCAGAGAGTTGGTTTTAGTTTTTATTTTAAAAAACAACACTGGAATGGGTTAAAAACACAATTATCAACAAACGATAACAGAAAGACAGCCCAGATCCAGTGCAGAAATGTTAGCTTTGATGAGCTTCAATGAAGCAGGTAAAAAAAAAACATATGGGCAATACCCCTGGTGCTCACCTGGTAGAATAAACAGTATACTGCACCAACTAAGGGTATTTTAAACCAATTTCAATGGTTGCTAGAAGACAGGGCAGCATGTAGCATCATATTAACATAATCATGACTTTAAACAAAAAAAAAATACCTATTTTGGAGGGCAACCCCCTACTTCCCCCAACCCATATACCTCCTAAGACCCCAATTTTTCTAATGCCGTGAACAAACATTGGTACATTATGGGTGATTGAAGTTGTGGTGAAGTTTCATCGAAATCGTGTGTGTAGTTCCTGAGAAGAAAGCAAATACTTATTTTGGGGGGCAACCCGCGTAGAGCCCTAAAGGGGCAGATTTTTTTTAATGCCGTGAACAAACTTTGGTACATCACGGGTGATGAAAGTTGTGGTCAAGTTTCATCTAAATAGTGTGTGTAGTTTCAGAGGAAAGAGCAAATTCCTATTTTGGGGGGTTAAACCTGGACCTACTTTGACGCCCGGTAAACCCCGTTGGACCCAGATTTTTTTTAATGCCGTGAACAACTTTAGTCACAACACAAGAAATATCATTCGTGCCAAATTTGGCAGCAATCCCATCAGCGGTTTCAGAGAAGAAGTTTCAAGTGTTTACGGACTGACAGACGGACGGACAACGCGCCATTACATAGGCTCCCCTGAACTTCGTTCCAGGTGAGCTAAAAATGATAACCAGGATAAGACCTGGAAATAAATATTTCCTCCACTTTATTAGATTCACGTGTACAAGATGCATGGAAGATATTTTATTTCAAAACATAGACATCACACAGTTACTGAAGTTGTCCTTTTACCTTGCCTATTATTTACTTATTTTTTTAAACTTTTTTTTTTAATTATTACCTTTGCTCTTCACTCGTCTTTGTTAGATTTGGAAGGAAAAAATGACAGTAAACATTAGAATGTGCAATGCATGATTAATTAGCTCGCATTTTAATGTTGCATTGCACATTGGAATCGTCCATATCTGTCCCACTCCCACTTTCTCAGGGCAGACACAGTTACATAATAGAGCGTTCATTCGGCATTGAAACTGCTTTGGTAACATCAACGTTCTGTAAAGAGTAAGGTGCATCCATTTTTTCCTCCTCTTTCTCAGATTGCTCAGAACAGACTCTGTGATCACGTTCCCATGGTCATCCGCCACCACCTGTTGCATGAGTTCTCATCACAACTTCAGCTGGAGCTTTTCTTACTTCTCCAAGACAGGGACATTGAGGAGCTTGTGAAAGAAGACCCCGAATTTGCTTCTCACCGTAAACACTTGTGTGCCAAGGCAAAGCGTCTCGAGGATGCCCGCAGGATTTTGCTTGCGCCCTTTGCCAGCATTCCTTCTGCTGACTGATTGTTCTTCTGTTTTTCATGCATGTGTTTTCAATGTTGAATATTTTATACTTTTATCATTTACGGGTCTCATTTGTAGCTAATGAGGTTGATTTATTTTTTATGATATTTTTTGTGTTGTATTCTTCTCGCCAGTTGTTGCTGGAAACATTCCACCAATGCAAAAGGCATTTCTGGTTCAGTAGTATGGTATTCAAATACGGACGATTGTAACTATCTCTCATTCCTGTGACATTTTAAAGGGCCCACGTCGTGGTCATTGCCATACAATACATCACATGACCCCAAATGTGTTGGCGTAGCCTGTTTATTTCACATTCTTGTTTTTTTGACATTTTCGACAAGAGGGCCGCATGAGTGACTTTTCTTTCTGTTGACCTGGAACGGATCAGATGCTTCCCTCACACCTGGACACGTCATTCAAGTCAGGCAAATATTTTGCTTTCACCTTGTCTTTCCGGAAAAACCGTAGGATTAACCCACCTCTATATTTCCAAAATCAACCACTGGAGGAAGCTCAAACTGTTCGTCGTCTGGTCCTCACCATGCATTATCTGACATTTCTGGAGCAAACCATATTTCCAAGCTCGTTTTCCAAGCCAGCTGCAAACTCAGCCTCTTCGATCGTGCCAAGTCCTTCCTTTGTAAATCGGAACTTTTCACAGCTGACTCGACTAAAAGGTGAATCTAAAGCAGCCGATCTTTATTTATTTTACACAAATGTTACCTCATAGAGGGGTTTGTACTGTACATAAATAACATGCAGGACGAAGACAACAGCAGACACCAGTGTACTCTAAAAAGAATTACATCAACATATAATACTACAATATACATATATGGGATTTGAACGTCAAATCTGGGTGTTGAGCATCACAACCATTGGAAACAAGCACAGGTGATGTCCTGATCCAAACACTTTGCACCACTCGATGTTGGGCGATTCTGACCTAATGTCAGTAAAATTTGGCTTGCTTGCCCCATTTTCGGGATTGTTTCAACCTGTTACCTTACATTTCCCAAGGACGTTACCCACAGCTGACTTTGGAAGCCCCACGGTGGCATGGCCAGATTAAGTTATTGTTAACCCCCATAACCTCCACTCCTCGTCATTATGACAGCGCAGTGACGTCACTTGCCAGTAAATAACCGCAGTACGGAAATAAAACATAACCTGCAACAACACTAGAAAATGATTACGTGGCACTTATAAAATACACCTTTCAAATTGTTTGTTTTTACGGCGTAGCCCATCAGGCAAAGCCGTCGAGAACAGTGTTTCCCAACTTTTCTCGCTATGTGGCCCAACTGGCTTTTGACCTGACATGTCATGGCCCAGTGGGGATCATAGCAATTTTTTGAAACCAAAGAAATGTCAATAAGAACCACAACTTAATTCAATTTAGACTTTTAGAGTATTTAATGGAACAATATTTCTTATTTGAACAATTTCTTTGTGAAATAAATTAATGCGAATGAAGTAAAGCAAATTTATTTGTGATAAAGGGTCTTGCGATAATTTTTTAGAACAGAACATCAAGAAAATCAATTGAAAAGGAAAATGAACACTTCAGACTTCAAGGCTTTTCCATAAAAACTAATATTTATTTTAAATTAAGAAATGAAACTCTATTAACACATTGCAATAATAATCAGGAAAATAAAAAATATTTGAAAACTCATCTCCAGGGTGCTTTGCTTGTGGGCTGAAACACAAAACATTGCAGTATCTGTCAATTGAAAAAAAACTTAAACCAGTTTAACCTGAAGCTACTTTAATGAGAGATGTTCTCCTGAATTTTCTGCACCAGTTTCCAAATCCTAGGTTCTGTTGTAGAAAGCGCACATCTAAGATCTGCCTCACATTCAAGGCCGTTCCGAGCCTTTGTCTTCAGCTGCACGAACGTTGAGAAGCCTGATTCACAAATAGTCTAGTAGGAAGACTAGGTCCCCCTGCACCCCCCGGAGATATACTTCTAATCAGTGTTTCTAGATTGGAAAAAATGTGTAGAAAATGACTAGCTATGGCCCCAAGCTGAAAAAATGTCCCACATACCATTTTTATGCAAATTACTGCTGCAAATTTTATGCAAAATTATGCAAATTTTATGCAAATTTTTGATGAGGAGTAGAGTTGAGGGGTCTTTGAGGGCTTCATCGAGGTGCTCTCGGTTGCAAGACTGGGTCATTCTGAGAAGCACAGCAGGGTCAGAGATCATGATGTTCTCCTCCTCAGTGAATCTCTCCATCAACAGCCTCTCCATTGCCTCACACACTGTTTTGAGGCAAAAGAGGGACTTTGCGTAGGCCTTTCCACTGAGAACACCTTTGAGAGATCCACTTGTTACTAGTTGTGCCTCAAAGAGAATCTCTGCATATCCAGAACCACGCATCTTGTGTCCAGTGAGCATCCCGATGTAGTTCATGGATGTGTGGAAGGGTCCAATCGTTACTACATGACTAGCAAATTCATTTGGCCAGCGCCAGATGATGGGAAGGGCTTTCATGCAGACACCCAGATCAAATGTATTCAGGACCCATCTCTGACCCACCTCAGCAGTTGCTGCCTCGGAACGCTTCAGTAGCTCACGAACAACTGCGTTGTCTGTGATCGGTCTGTGCCTGGTGCCTGCATGGCATGGCAATGGCCTGCAGCCTGTGCCTGGGCTAGGGGGTTTCACCTCTGCAACTGGTTCTCCCCCACCCAGCAAATCAACAGTCGACTACTGCACGCCTATCCACCAACCGATCACAGACAACGCAGTTGTTCGTGAGCTACTGAAGCGTTCCGAGGCAGCAACTGCTGAGGTGGGTCAGAGATGGGTCCTGAATACATTTGATCTGGGTGTCTGCATGAAAGCCCTTCCCATCATCTGGCGCTGGCCAAATGAATTTGCTAGTCATGTAGTAACGATTGGACCCTTCCACACATCCATGAACTACATCGGGATGCTCACTGGACACAAGATGCGTGGTTCTGGATATGCAGAGATTCTCTTTGAGGCACAACTAGTAACAAGTGGATCTCTCAAAGGTGTTCTCAGTGGAAAGGCCTACGCAAAGTCCCTCTTTTGCCTCAAAACAGTGTGTGAGGCAATGGAGAGGCTGTTGATGGAGAGATTCACTGAGGAGGAGAACATCATGATCTCTGACCCTGCTGTGCTTCTCAGAATGACCCAGTCTTGCAACCGAGAGCACCTCGATGAAGCCCTCAAAGACCCCTCAACTCTACTCCTCATCAAAAATTTGCATAAAATTTGCATAATTTTGCATAAAATTTGCAGCAGTAATTTGCATAAAAATGGTATGTGGGACATTTTTTCAGCTTGGGGCCATAGCTAGTCATTTTCTACACATTTTTTCCAATCTAGAAACACTGATTAGAAGTATATCTCCGGGGGGTGCAGAGGGACCTAGTCTTCCTACTAGACTAAAAGATAAGTTGTTGCAAAGGGCAGGAGTTTCCGGAGGCATTCCTTTGCAATGTTGAGGTAGCTTCCCATCATTTTTGGCCAAAACTCAGAGAAAGAGGAAGCTTCAAAACATCTCTGCATCCAGAATCATTTTGAAATTCAATCAGTTCATCTTGCAGGTCATCCTGGACGTCACTGACTTTACTTTCTATGAGTGGATTTTTATTGGTAATTGGAAGATGGAGATTCACGACCTCCGCAGCTGTCGAAATGGCTTCGGGGTTTTGCTGCTACTGCACATGTTGGCTGGTATCTGTTCTTTACTTCACGGACGTTCTTTACAAGATGGCGTCATCACGTATACTCGCGAGGCCTTGCTGAACCTGCGTTTCAATGGTATTGGTGGTGCTACGCAGAGAGTTGTGAACTTGGCATTGAATGGTGTTTTCAGAATTAAAGAAAATAAAAAACGAGGTTCTCGTGGAGGTCTTCGTCAGCGGCTTAAACGCAGAAACCCCAAGGTACCGCTTACTGTTTTGACTTTGATTAACTCTCGCTCGATAAAGAACAAAACTGATGAACTTGATGCCCTCCTGAGGTTCGACTGGTACTATCGGACCTCATCTGTTGTGTGTTTCACCGAGACATGGCTTGGTGAAGGGGATGACGTGTCCTTCGATGGATTTGAGATGATCAAGGCCGATAGAGTCGCGTCATCGGGCAAGGCCAAAGGTGGCGGTTTGTGTATGCTGGTGAATTTGAATTGGGCCAAACATTTTACGGTACGTGAACGATACTGTTCCAAGGATGTGGAGATACTGACGGTGTCTTTCCGACCCTACTACCTGCCACGGGAATTTGGTCAATGCACTATTATTCTGGTGTACGCACCGGGGCCGGACTTTAAATGCGCATCGGAACGAATCACAGAAAGTTACAATGGAGCGACCACCCGTTCAACAGATCAATCTTTCCTGATTCTTGGGGATTTCAATCGATGTGACCTCGATCAGGAACTCCCTCAGCTCGATCAGTATGTGGATGTTGCTACCCGTGGTAACAGGACGTTGGACAAATGTTACGGTAACATTGAACATGCTTATGTGGCGAAATGTGCTCCTGCAATCGGACGATCAGACCATAAGGTGGTCCATCTCCTATAGTTAGGGCATTTTATATTTTTTTTGAAAAATATGTGAAAAAATTGCTTACCAATAGCTTTCTTCACCAATGTGTTCAATGTTCATGTAGGTGTCTACAAACACCTCTCAATTTATTCCTTCCCAAATCCTTGGGGAAAAGTCAAAATTCAAAATGGCGTCCAAAATGGAACAAGTACAAAAAGTTTTAATTAAAACAAAAGCCGCGTCGATGTTACACAATGCCTAGATGCAGCTGTGCCTATAACGTCGATGTTATAGGCACAGGACATTCCTATTGATTCGATTACTTGATGTTATTTTTGTGCAAAGTGAAAATATATCTCGGCAATTTCCCGTGTGTGGCGACGAATTTTTAATATATCTCGGCATTTTCCCGTCTGTTATTTCAGGCGGTGTATGACTGACCATGCCGTGATTGTAAAAAAATATATCTCAGCAATTTCCCGTGTGTAGCGACACGTGAACGAAGCTATGCTCCTCTCTCCACATTATTGTGACGACGTATAAATTAAATATTTCATCGTGACGATTGTCATCAAATGGACGAATTTTTAATATATCTCGGCATTTTCCCATCTGTTATTTCAGGCGGTGTATGACTGACCATGCCGTGATTGTAAAAAAATATATCTCGGCAATTTCTCGTGTGTAGCGACACGTGAACGAAGCTATGCTCCTCTCTCCACATTATTGTGACGACGTATAAATTAAATATTTCATCGTGACGATTGTCATCAAATGGACGAATTTTTAATATATCTCTGCATTTTCCCGTCTGTTATTTCGGGCGGTGTATGACACCATGCCGCGATTTAAACAAAATATATCTCAATGGACTTGAAGTTACAGGCCTTTGAGAATTTATTTCGTTCTATAAAGGGCAACTTTCATCGGATTTTCTTCCCGTTTTTTTTCAACCGAGTCTAAAACTATGTTAGCGACTGTGAAAAATGAAATGATATATCGAATTTGATTTGAAATAAAACTGTGTGAGAGAGGAAGACACCACGGGCCTACAAAACAGGCCTCAAAGCTATGCGAGTTAATAAAATGATGGATATTTGTTTATATGAAGCCTCTCCCACAATGGGTGGAGCTATGGTTCCCAGAATGGGTGGAGCTTTGAGGTTTTGTCTTCTCTGCAAGAACAAGAAGAACAAGAAGAAGAAGAACAAGAAGAACAACAACAACAGCAGAGGGCACTCTATGAGCAGCGTCTGCGACGCGGCTAAAAATTGTGGATAAAGTCATAGTTTGGCCAGAAATTTAATACTTAATATGGGGAAGAAACCACAAAAATATTGTTTTAGGACAATTGTGAACTCTTGCTAAGCATATTTGTATTATTATCTTGCTTTATATCCAAGATGGTGGCCAAAATGATGTCCAAAATGGCCGCTAAAATGTGAAAATTGTGGATAAAGTCATAGCTTTATATAGAAATTGAAATGTATCTCAATTGAAACCTCGGTTAGTCAGTTCTCTAGTTCACCCTACTCATCCTAATCCCCAGCATATCCCACACTCCTCTCGTCATCTGGCTGGTTGATGTTCTGGCAAGAGTTACCATGACAGTTGCCGCAAGCAGAAATACACTTGACTCCTTGCTTTTTACAGCAGCACCTGAGTGTGCTACATTCCCCCTCACAGTTGCAGCAGACAAACTTCAGAAGATAGTCCGGTGCGATAGGGTCTGTTGTAGGGACCGGCGCATAACCTTGGTCACCGAGTTTCCATCCGTAGTCCAGGACATCCAATGATGGAGTTTGCAGCAGCAGCCAATCTCTAGTCTGGAGATAAGCCCGGAGAGAGTTCTGTGCTGCAGCTTCTGTTGTCGGGGGCAGTTTCTCAGGTTTGATGCTCCCAGCAGCGGCCCGCTTGCTGAAGATGTCAAATCTCAAGTCCCCCAAGTCTTTGGATGGGTTCCCGCCGAACATGAGCTTGAATAGTTCACAGCCGGCTTTGATGATGTCATCTTTCTTGGCTCGGATGTCCAGAAACACGTCCATGGCCCTCTCTGCTTTGTCAGTCTTGCAGAGCTTGGTTAGCAAAGTTGATTTGCTAAACCCAGAAATCACGGACACTGTATCGCAGCCGGAGAAGCTGTGCAAGAAGATCAGATACTTCCGGTATCTCTCTGGGAGGGCCTCCCGGATCTTTCCGACATCGTAAGATGTGTCTTTGGCTGTTGTGAGGAAGATCGGGTGGTCTGCAGCATGATGAATCAGCAAAACTATGATGTCGGTGTCCTCAGCCCTCACCTCAACAGGGGACTCTCTTGCCTCATCTAGAGCTGCCCGGACGATAGAGGTGTCTGCATCATCGGGGCATTCCTGTACACTGATCCCATTTCTACCGAATGTCTCAGCAAGTAACCGAATGAACTGGGTCTTGTTGCTCTTGTTGTCGAGGAACTTTTCTCTTGGAACGAGGCTTTTGATGTCTGGGCGAATCAGAATGTCGCAGCATGCGTTCTTTGTTCGTCTCAGGTGATCATGGTCCTTGGTGGAGCTGCCGTATCCGTCAAAGACCACAGTGATCCTGAGGCAATGGCTCCCCATGGACTTCACAAACTGGAGGTAGCTCTCAGCGATGTCCTTCCAGGTGAGCTTAGCCTCCCATCTGACGTTGTGCAGGAGCCACCCACCATCAATCACCAGGCTCGTGCAGGGGTGTTGTTCAACGGGTTCCACAAATGCTTTCAGGACCCTTGCTAGGGCAGCCTTGTCTGGCTTTCGCAACTTCTGGTCTTTATCAAATAGAGACATCCGTGTTGGCGTCAACTCAAATCGCAGGGCTTGTTTGGTCTTGACTTCACGCTCACTGATGATGATGAGGCGGTTGAAGAGCTTGAGTGAGTCAATAACCAGCTTCTTCCCATTGACTTTGGGTCCACTTCTGAAGCTCTCTAATGATTTGACCTTGTGCTTAGTTTCCATTGTATCCAAAAAAGTTTTTCCATCCATCTTGGCCTGCATGGCTCTGCCAACCTCCTCTGCCTGATCAGCATTGACTGGGTCCTCGGGAGTGCTACTGAACCCCGTGGAGAAGGATACCAGGGTCTTCGAGTCCCGTGTTGCATCGAAGGGGTTAACCTCCTCCAACCATCCAACAATGGCGTTGACAGCATCATCGTCTTTCTTCATCTGGGCTCTTGTGACGTCTGTGTGGACAGGTACTCCACGTGTGTTCATACCTCCTTCCTTCTCCTGGTGAATGAACGAGAAGTGGTTTAGCGTCTGAACCCAAGACTTATAAGCAGATTCATTCCGGAAACGTCCTCTGTTTAGACCGCCTGAGGACTTGGCATCACACATGAGTGTGGTTTCTATCGTGATGTCGGTCCATGTGCCTGACCACTCATGGTCTGAGAACCTGACTGCATGGTTGCCATACACAGTGAATTTGGTTAAAGTTTCCTGGAACGCCGGACTGTCCTGTCGCTGCTGCATCAGCTGTATGTACAGCCTTGCTCCCTTCGCATACTGATGGTGGCCCGCTGCTGCGAAGGTGTTCAGCATTGCAATGATGCAGCTGAGGTGACCTGTGTGATCCGGGATACGCTCACACCTGATGAACACCTTGATGAGGTCGATTCTGCCGTGGTACCAGACCCAGAGTGCAGGTGTCCTTCCTCCCTCAGCCAATGTCTTCAAACTCTCCTCCATCCTCTCCTTGAACACAGTGACTATCCTTGCTGCGTACGTTGTACCTGTTGAAAAATAAAAGTATGAAATCGATATTAATTATATAATATGGGAAATTCCATTTGGCACGGCAATTTTAGTATTCAGAGATAGTTGGAGATTTACAGATTGGGGAGATTGCAATTACCTGTTTTCTCATCTTTTGCATTCTTGATGAAGTCCTCCATGTCTTTGAAGTCCTGCTCACTGAACACAACATCTCTCAGCACGAACTTGGTAATTCCCACAGATGCAAGAAGGTGAAACCGGATGGACTTGGCATAAGCACCACCTGAGAGGATGTGTTCTGCAGTGCTGCTGCCTGGGTAAACCAGCTGTATCAGCTCTTGCAGTCCCGAGTCTGCCATGATTGCCCCGATGGACTCCAGGAAGCTTTTCAGGAGGTGAAACCCGCCTAATCTTGTGATGATGGGCAACTCAGACTGGAGGACTATCTGAGTTGCTTTCAACCATATTGGCAGGTCGAACGTGATGACAGCAGGAGACTGACTGCTGCGTAGGCACTCCATTAGAGTAGTGTAGATTGTGCTGTAGTTCGGGTCACCCTCGATGATTGGAAGAAACTCAATGAGGGACTTATCCTTGCATTCAGGTAGGTGTATTGACTTCATGAAACCATTCCAGTTGTGATGTTCAAATGCGGGGTTGTGATTCTTCATAGCCCATCCTGCCGCCCAAGCGATGTCCCCTGGTAGCAAAGCTGGAGGGTCTTGGCGGAGATCTGCTACCGGAACAAACTGAAAGTCTGCCAATCCTACTTTCTTTTTTGGCACAAAGGACAGAATTTTCACCTCTGCTGCTTTGAGAGTTGCTGCTTTCTCCTCAAAGGTTATCTTTCTTCTTGGGATAATTGCGAGAAGCTCATTTTGTCTTGTCGCCAGAGCCGGACAAGTTGCCTTGATCATGCCCATAGCATGGAATACTGTGTTCCCATTCAGTGACACAATGTTCAGGTCTATATTATCACCAACAAATTGATGAACTGTCTTTTCCTCTGGAACAAAGAATGCAGAGGTTTGAGGATCCTCATCCATCTCATCATCACTACTCTCCTCTTCTGGAGATAGGATTGCGTCGATTTCTGCTTCCTCAATCTCCACGGCTCCTGCTTCATCTTTGTCTGTGATCACGGTATCCCAATCCATGCTACCAAGTCCATGTTTCACACTCAAGTAACAATGCTTATAGCGATGGAGCTCAGCATACGACTCGGAGTATCCTAAGTGATGACAACGTTCAATCAACCACTTAGATCCAAACTTGTGGTCAAGCTGAATCGTGAGTCCGAGTTGAGAGGGCATCACTGCTGACCGAGGGCGGTCGGCTTTCAACAGGTTCTGGCCCCAGACTGCCACCTTTTCATCAGTTTTTACGATCAGCTTCAGTAACTGCTGGAGGCTGTTGGGAATCAGAGCGAGCTGGCTCTCTGTATTGGTCATGCTGTCCACTGAAGGGTATTGCTTACGGGTAAGCGGACCTCTCGCCAAGTCTCCACAGATTAGGTTGATGGCAGTTGTAATCGTGAGCTCTTTGAATTCAGCATCGTCAACAGTGTGCAAGGGGGTGGTGACCTGTTGACGGTAGTCTCGAAGGATTGCATTTGTCGTGTCTTTCAGGCACACAATGTCCGCTCTTTTCTCTTCCGTCGTGAAGTAGAGAGACTCATTGTACTCTTGGTGAAGCTTTGTTTTCAGATATCGCCGGCTGTATGCCAGACTTTTGTCCTCGGTTGGGTCAAGCTCTACCATCTTCATGTGGATCTCTGCGAGAGTTGTCACACCGTGTTCCACTTCTTCATCCATCCATTTGCACAAGTTCGCAAACAGCAATTGTTTCTCTTCGTCAAGAGGCCGTCCGACCTGAGGAAATAATATTTAATTTTTAATTGAAATGATTGACTTTAAAAACAAAAATTTGCCCCAAGAATATTATCCATGGAGTCATGGACTTCTAGTCTAATTAAAAAATCAGTCATAGATCCAAAGGGGTCATTCATTTATTCGATAGTCAATACCTTAGAGTTTTCAACTGGGTGCTCGAACAGGGTCCTGCACCGAAGATGATACAGTGCCTCTTCTGCTACCAAATCTACAATCCCACACAGGCGACCGGCGACCTCATTTCCCCAGGCATCTCCTCGGCTCACTGCTGTCTCCATGAAGCTCCTTTTCAGTCGGTTCATGTAGCGATTGTCAGGTGCACGATACAACTTCCGGGCTCTGTCTGGAAGATAGGTATGTTTTAAAATAGTCACATATCTAGGATTAGGTTCATGATTAGATGATTCGACTTCGAGTAGTACAGTAAGGAGCAAGAAAAATAAAAAAGAAATATGAATTCTCAAGACATTCATTTTAACTTCTGCATGACCCTGCTTGTGACAGGCTGACAGGCAACTTACCAGGGTATCTGGCCAATGCTCCAACGTTGATGCCTTCGTTACAGAGTATACAAACATCACGGTACACAAGGTGTACTGATGGGGTTTTGGACTTGGAGCTGCCGGCACTTGAAGTACTTGACCCAGAGAATACCCGTCGTCTTTTCATCCTGCCTGACCTTCGGTCCTCCTCGTCTTGTCCTAGGGAATGGATTGTGTCGAAAGGTAGTTTTGGTTAGTTTTTCTTCATTTGCAACATCACAACTTTCACAGATTGGGATCGAAATCTCTGCAAGTGGCTACTTCTTCTGAATGATAATCTAAAAACTTACGATTAGCAGTTGCAGTTGCAGTGGATATACTTTTCACACGATTGTATAACTCGGTTCTGCAATCCAAATGATATCTCAACTTGGGGTCATCTCCGTTTTTCCAGTCCTCATTTAGTCTCCTGATCAGCGCCGCATCGTCCACGCACTCGGAATATGATAACATCTGTGAGTGGCCTTTTTGGGTGACTTTTGACAGCTTCGGCATCTCAGTCCCAGGATCATCACAGATGAAACACCTCAAGCCATGGCCAGGTGCAGCTATTACATCCCCTTCCATACTGAATCAATTGAGAGGTCTCAGTAGACACCTATTATTGAAGCAAGATAATAATTATTACATTTCTGGCCAAGCTATGACTTTATCCACAATTTTCACATTTTAGCGGCCATTTTGGACATCATTTTGGCCACCATCTTGGATATAAAGCAAGATAATAATACAAATATGCTTAGCAAGAGTTCACAATTGTCCTAGAACAATATTTTTGTGGTTTCTTCCCCATAAATTTCTGGCCAAACTATGACTTTATCCACAATTTTTCCATTTTGGACGCCATTTTGAATTTTGACTTTTCCCCAAGGATTTGGGAAGGAATAAATTGAGAGGTGTTTGTAGACACCTACATGAACACATTGGTGAAGAAAGCTATTTGTAAGCAATTTTTTCACAGATTTTTCAAAAAAATTATAAAATGCCCTAACTATTACCTACGTACAGACCAAAGGTGAAACGAATGCCGGTTCCTTGCAAGACGGTTAAAACCAGAACGGTGGAGGATAATGAACGTTTGAAGGGCTGTTTCCTATGCACAGACTGGGATGTATTTTTTGACTCTTGTGACGACCCTCATGAACTTACTGAGACGATCACAGATTATGTGAAGTTCTGTGAGGATCTCGTGACCACAAAGAGAACCATTCGCATGTTTCCCAATAACAAACCTTGGCTTACCGCTGAAGTGAAGGCTTGTTTGAAGAAGAAGAAGCGTGCATTCCTGAAGAAGGATGATTCGGCCCTCAGGGTGGCGAAGAAAGAATTGCGCTCTGTCATTGGCAAGTGTAAACGGTCGTACAAGGATAAGATTGAAGAACAACTCCACGATGGTGATGCTCGTAACGCTTGGAGGGGACTCAGGCATATGATGGGAATGAATGAGAGGCTCAAGGATGGTAGATTGACCACTAATGTTCCAGATTCCAAATTTGTGGATGAATTGAGTGACTTTTACGCGAGATTTGATGTTTCAGGAAACCGAGTAAAACGTGAAGCTGTCTGTGAGGATCTAGATACTCGAGCGTGTCCCATACCTGTAATTTGTGAACCTGATGTGAGGTGTTTTAGGGCGTTGAGTACAAGGAAGGCTTGTGGTCCAGATGGCATTAAGTCTGGTATTCTGAAAGAGTTCTGTTTCGAACTTAGTGGTTTTTACTCGATTGTTTCAGGTACTTTTGGCGACTCACACTGTTCCTATTTGTTGGAAAAAGTCCATTATTATTCCCGTGCCAAAAAAGGTTCACCCAAGGCAGCTCAATGATTATGGACCTGTTGCCCTTACCTCCATCTTGTGTAAATGTATGGAGAAATTGATGGTGAAGTTTATAACATCAGATGTAACTCCTAAACTGGATCCTTTACAATTTGCATACAAAGCAAGACGAGGTGTTGAAGATGCCTGGCTCAGCTTACTTCATCTAATCACAAGTCACCTTGACCAGAATGGAACTTATGTCCGTGTGTTATTTATCGATTTCTCGTCAGCCTTTAACACTATGCAGCCATTTACCCTTCTGAACGTGTTGAGTGACCTGTGCCTGAATCCCCATATCATACTTTGGGTGGAAAGTTTTTTACGAGACCGTCCTCAGCAGGTGAGGGTGAATGGTAGCTTATCAAAGTTATCAATCTTGAATACTGGTGCTCCACAAGGCGGTGTATTGTCACCTCTACTGTTCAGTTTGTACACCAATGGATGTGTGGCTCTTAAAGAAGTTTGTAACTTTATTACGTATGCAGACGATATCGCCATTGTTGGCTGTCTTTCCGATCAATCATCCTTTGTATCGTACCTCGATGAGATTGACACATTGAATAAGTGGTGTGGGGACTTTTGTCTTACTCTGAATGTTTGCAAAACAAAAGAGATGATTTTGGACTTTCGGAAAGGGCACAATCATGAGCCTGTAACCATAAATGGTGCTAAGGTGGAAATTGTTAGCAAATTTAAATACCTGGGCACCTTTATTGATAACAAGCTAACTTTTGATGGAAATACTGATGCTGTGTACAAGAAATCAATGCAAAGATTGTATCTTCTCAGGAAGTTGAATTCATTTGGTGTTAGCTCACGTGTGATGCGGATGTTGACCAATTCCTTACTGATCAGTGTTTTGTCATTTAATTTGATTTCCTGGTACAGTTATCTTAATGTGTGGAACAAGTCACGATTGAGAAAGGTCATTACACTGGCATTAAAAGCTGTAGGTGGGCCTTCAACTAGTCTGCAGTCTCTATACTTGCGAGCATTGAAAAGGAAGGCGGTGCAGGTGTGTACTGATGAAAGTCATTTCTTGAATGGACTTTTTGAAAAACTGCCATCAGGGAGACGTTTTCGTGTAAGGAGGATGAAGAAGAACATTTTCAAAAGGTCATTTGTACCATGTGCAATTCAAATGCTAAATTCAATTTCCTAGACATTTTGCTGTTTAGTCAATCTTCCATATTTTATATTTATTTTATATTTTATATCTTTTTTTATATTGTTTTCTTATTCCCTTTGTGTTTTATGTTTTAATGATGGTCAACTTACGGTGTCACTAAAGAATAATTTCCCTGAAAATGGGACAATAAAGATTTATTTATATCAACAAGAAAAGGATTCCTCATGAGCGCCAGTCCTTCTCTCCCAAATTCTGGAAAGTACTGCAGAAATTCTTCTCTGAGACAGCTGAGGTGTATCACAACATCCTTTGCAACGCCAGGATCCAACAGCTCATGAATAGTGACTTCTGAAAGAGATTCCAACATGGTAAAGATAAGTCAGCAATCCTCCTTTGAACAGTATTATTTAACAAATAAATTTTGTTGAACTTTTTTTCAGCTTCTTCTCCAAGCAGAATGCTAGCCATCTTCAGAGCACCTGGCTTGATCAGAGTCTCTCCGACTGTGTGAGGTTTCTTCTGTTGCGCAATGAGGAGGCTGACGGCATAAGAAGCCTCCATAAGACGCTTGTTTTGCTGAAATAATGTTCCACTTTGATCCAAGTGCTGGCGCTTCACGTTCTCTTCCATTCGCTTGAAGGAGTCCACATCCTTATGTCGATGATGTGGATGAATCTTCTCCAAATGGAGCTTGAAATTCGATGGCCGCAGAGATTGATTTCCGAGAACTTTCTGGCACAGGACGCATTGTCCCTTTAATTCTCCACGATCATGTAAGGATGTGTATCCAAACTTTATGTATTGCTCATCATATCCTCGTTTTGTCATTTCAGAAGGGTTTCTGGGGGGGGAAAAAAAGGAAAAATATTTTTAAAAACAAGACTAAAAAAATATGCAGGGAATAGTGGGTGGCTACCACTGGCCAGCACCAACACACACAGAATTTAACTCTTGTTTTAGGCTTTGTTCGTGAAAAGATGATATTATTTGGGCATATATCGGGCAGTCTCTGTGGCCCACCTGGAAAACGTGCTGTGGCCCACTGATTGGGAACCCATGGTCTAGAACAACGTTTGTCCGTCTGTCTGTCTGTATG
Organism: Myxine glutinosa; assembly: GCF_964187855.1. Classification (NCBI taxonomy): domain Eukaryota; kingdom Metazoa; phylum Chordata; class Myxini; order Myxiniformes; family Myxinidae; genus Myxine; species Myxine glutinosa. The sequence continues at coordinate 42,412,456 of NC_136263.1, read as the reverse complement.
TATGTAATATATGTATGTCCTCTCAAACGTATACCAATCAGAGCTGAGGATCTGCTCACAAGACAGGGTGATGTGATTACGTCTGATGTCATTACAGCGGTGCTGCAGCTGACTCTCCACACACCGCCATTTTGATTTATATTTTGTTCAAGCCGAACATATCGTCGAACCTGTCATATATCACAATCGCCATGCTCTACCATTACGTTTTTCATTCAGTGTGAAACTCAAACAAACCGATTGATAAAATGACCATCAAATATCAAAAGCATCGGCGTTACGTCTCTTCCAACAATACGGTACATATAGGCCTTAGGCGTTATGCCTACACTTGGACCGCTTCAGACAAATTATGCAAAACCACTTTTCGCACTCGTGCCAGTGTTGAAATACCACTTTCCACACTTGAGTTTGTGTTGAAAACCACTTTCCGCACTTGTGTTCGTGTTGTTATCCACTTTCCGCACTTGTGTTAGTGTTGCAAAACCACTTTCCACACATGCACCAGTGTTGCAAAACCACTTATCGCACTCGTGCCAGTGTTGAAATACAACTTTCCGCACTTGTGTTCGTGTTGAAAAGCACATTTGCCACTTGTGCCAGTGTTGAAAAACCATGTTCCCCACTTGTGTTTGTGTTGAAAAACCACTTTCCGAACTTGTGCTGGCGTTGAAAACCACTTTCCACACGTGCACTGGTGTGACAAAACCACTTCCCACACATGCACTAGTTTTGCAAAACCACTTTTCGCACTCGGGCTAGTGTTGAAAAACCATTTTCCGCACCTGTGTTGGCATTGAAAACCACTTTCCACACATGCACTAGTGTTGCAAAACCACTTTTCGCACTCGTGCCAGTGTTGAAGTGCAATTTTCCACACTTGTGTTCGTGTTGTAAACCACTTTCCGCACTCGTGCTAGTGTTGAAAAGCACATTTGTCACTTGTGCCACTTTTTAAAAACCATGTTCCGCACTTGTGTTTGTGTTGAAAAACCATTTTCCGCACCTGTGTTGGTGTTGAAAACCACTTTCCACACATGCACTGGTGTTGCAAAACCACTTTCCACACATGCACTAGTGTTGCAAAACCACTTTTCGCACTCGTGCCAGTGTTGAAATACCACTTTCCACACTTGTGTTTGTGTTGAAAACCACTTTCCACACATGCACTGGTGTTGCAAAACCACTTTCCACACAGGCACTAGTGTTGCAAAACCACTTTTCGCACTCGTGCCAGTGTTGAAATTCCACTTTCCACACTTGTGTTCGTGTTGTAAACCACTTTCTGCACTTGTGTTGTGTGTTGCACTTGTGCACTTGTGTGCACTTGTGTGTTGTGTTAGTGTTGCAAAACCACCTTCCCCACTTGTGTTCGTGTTGCAAACCACGTTCCGCACTCGTGCTAGTATTGAAAAGCACATTTGTCACTTGTGCCAGTGTTGAAAAACCATGTTCCGCACTTGTGTTTGAGTTGAAAAACCACTTTCCGCACTCCTGTTAGTGTTGCAAACCACTTTCCCCACTTGTGTTAGTGTTGCAAAACCACTTTCCACACATGCAGCAGTGTTGCAAAACCACTTATCGCACTCGTGCCAGTGTTGAAATACCACTTTCCACACTTGTGTTCGTGTTGTAAACCACTTTCCGTACTCGTGCTAGTGTTGAAAATCACATTTGTCAATTGTGCCAGTGTTGAAAACCATGTTCCGCACTTGTGTTTGTGTTGAAAAACCACTTTCCGCACCTGTGTTGGCGTTGAAAACCACTTTCCGCACATGCACTGGTGTTGCAAAACCACTTTCCACACATGCACTGGTGTTGGAAAACCACTTTTCGCACTCGTGCCAATGTTGAAATCCCACTTTCCACACTTGTGTTTGTTTTGAAAACCACTTTCCGCACTTATGTTCTTGTTGTAAACCACTTTCCGCACTTGTGTTAGTGTTGAAAAACCAGTTTCTCCACTTGTTTCCAACACTTGTGTTAGTGTTGTAAAACCACTTTCCCCACTTGTGCTCGTGTTGTAAACCACTTTCCGCACTTGTGTTAGTGTTGCAAAACCACTTTCCACACATGCAGCAGTGTTGCAAAACCACTTATCGCACTCGTGCCAATGTTCAAATACCACTTTCCACACTTGTGTTCGTGTTGCAAGACCACTTTTCGCACTCGTGCCAGTGTTGAAATCCCACTTTCCACACTTGTGTTTGTTTTGAAATCCACTTTCCGCACTTGTGTTCTTGTTGTAAACCACTTTCCGCACTTGTGTTAGTGTTGAAAAACCACTTTCCCCACTTGTGTTAGTGTTGTAAAACCACTTTCCCCACTTGTGCTCGTGTTGTAAACCACTTTCCGCACTTGTGTTAGTGTTGAAAAACCACTTTCCCCGCTTGTGTTAGTGTTGCAAAACCACTTTCCACACATGCACTTGTGTTGCAAAACCACTTTTCGCACTCGTGCCAGTGTTGAAATACCACTTTCCACACTCGTGCCAGTGTTGAAATACCACTTTCCACACTTGTGTTTGTGTTGAAAACCACTTTCCGCACTTGTGTTCGTGTTGCAAACCACTTGCCGCACTTGTGTTAGTGATGAAAAACCACTTTCCCCACTTGTGTTATTGTGGTAAAACCACTTTCCCCACTTGTGTTTGTGTTGTAAACCACTTTCCGCACTCGTGCTGGTGTTGAAAAGCACATTTGTCACTTGCGCCAGTGTTGAAAAACAATGTTCCGCACTTGTGTTTGAGTTGAAAAACCTTTTTTCCGCACCTGTGTTGGCGTTGAAAACCACCTTCCACACATGCACTGGTGTTGCAAAACCACTTTCCACACATGCACTAGTTTCTTTCGCACTCGTGCCAGTGTTGAAAGACCACTTTCCACAGTTGTGTTTGTGTTGAAAACCTCTTTCCGCACTTGTGTTCGTTTTGTAAACCACTTTCCGCACTTATGTTTGTGTTGAAAAACCACATTTAGCACTCCTGTTAGTTTTGCAAACCACTTTCCGCACTTGTGTTAGTGTTGAAAAACCACTTTCCCCACTTGTGTTAGTGTTGCAAAACCACTTTCCACACATGCACCAGTGTTGCAAAACCACTTATCGCACTCGTGCCAGTGTTGAAATACCACTTTCCACACTTGCGTTCGTGTTGTAAACCACTTTCGGCACTCGTGATAGTGTTGAAAGGCACATTTGTCACTTGTGCCAGTGTTGAAAACCATGTTCCGCACTTGTGTTTGTGTTGAAAAACCACTTTCCGCACCTGTGTTGGCGTTGAAAACCACTTTCCGCACATGCACTAGTGTTGCAAAACCACTTTCCACACATGCACTGGTGTTGCAAAACCACTATCCACACATGCACTAGTGTTGCAAAACCACTTTTCGCACTCGTGCCAGTTTTGAAATACCACTTTCCACACTTGCGTTTGTTTTGAAAACCACTTTCAGCACTTGTGTTCGTACTTGAAAAACCACTTTCCCCACTTGTGTTAGTGTTGTAAAACCACTTTCCCCACCTGTGTTCGTGTTGTAAACTACTTTCCGCACTCGGTCTCGTGTTGAAAAGCACATTTGTCACTTTTTCCAGGGTTGAAAAACCATGTTCCGCACTTGTGTTTGAGTTGAAAAACTATTTTCCGCACCTGTGTTGGCGTTGAAAACCACTTTCCACACATGCAATGGTGTTGCAAAACCACCTTCCACACATGCACTAATGTTGCGAAACCACTTTTTGCACTCGTGCCAGTGTTGAAATACCACTTTCCACACTTGTGTTTGTGTTGAAACCACTTTCCGCACTTGTGTTCGTGTTGTTGTCCACTTTCCGCACTTGTGTTCGTGTTGAAAAAACACTTTACCCACTTGTGTTAGTGTTGTAAAACCACTTTCCTCACTTGTGTTCGTGTTGTAAACCACTTATCGCACTCGTGCCAGTGTTGAAATACAACTTTCCACACTTGTGTTCGTGTTGTAAACCACTTTCTGCACTCGTGCTAGTGTTGAAAAGCACATTTGTCACTTGTGCCAGTGTTGAAAAACCATGTTCCGCACTTGTGTTTGAGTTGAAAAACCACTTTCCGCACTTGTGCTGGCGTTGAAAACCACTTTCCACACATGCACTGGTGTTACAAAACCACTTTCCACACATGCACTAGTTTTGCAAAACCACTCTCCTCAATTGTGTTCGTGTTGTAAACCACTTTCCGCACTTGTGTTTGTGTTGAAAAACCACATTTCGCACTCCTGTTAGTGTTGCAAACCACATTCCGCACTTGTGTCAGTGTTGAAAAACCACTTTCCCCACTTGTGTTAGTGTTGCAAAACCACTTTCCACACTCGTGCAAGTGTGGAAATACCACTTTCCATAGTTGTGTTTGTGTTGAAAACCACTTTCCGCACTTATGTTCGTTTTGTAAACCACTTTCCGCACTTATGTTTGTGTTGAAAAACCACATTTCGCACTCCTGTTAGTGTTGCAAACTACTTTCCGCACTTGTGTTAGTGTTGAAAAACCACTTTCCCAACTTGTGTTAGTGTTGCAAAACCACTTTCCACACATGCACCAGTGTTGCAAAACCACTTCCCACACATGCACTAGTGTTGCAAAACCACTTTTCGCACTCGTGCTGGTGTTGAAAGGCACATTTGTCACTTGTGCCAGTGTTGAAAATCATGTTCCGCACCTGTGTTTTTGTTGAAAACCCACTTTCCGCACCTGTGTTGGCGTTGAAAACCACTTTCCACACATGCACTATTGTTGCAAAACCACTTTCCACACATGCACTGGGGTTGCAAAACAACTTCCCACACATGCACTAGTGTTGCAAAACCACTTTTCGCACTCGTGCCAGTGTTGAAATACCACTTTCCACACTTGTGTTTGTTTTGAAAACCACTTTCCGCACTTGTGTTCGTGCTGTAAACCACTTTCCGCACTCGTGCTGGTGTTGAAAGGCACATTTGTCACTTGTGCCAGTGTTGAAAATCATGTTCCGCACCTGTGTTTGTGTTGAAAACCCACTTTCCGCACCTGTGTTGGCGTTGAAAACCACTTTCCACACATGCACTATTGTTCCAAAACCACTTTCCACACATGCACTGGGGTTGCAAAACCACTTCCCACACATGCACTAGTGTTGCAAAACCACTTCCCACACATGCACTAGTGTTGCAAAACCACTTTTCACACATGCACTGGGGTTGCATAACCACTTTCCACACATGCACTGGGGTTGCAAAACCACTTTCCACACATGCACTAGTGTTGTAAACCACTTTCCGCACTTGTGTTAGTGTTGAAAAGCACATTTGTCTCTTGTGCCAGTGTTGAAAAACCATGTCCCGCACTTGTGTTTGTGGTGAAAAACCACATTCCGCACTTGTGTTTATGTTGAAATACCACTTTCCACACTTGTGTTTGTTTTGAAAACCACTTTCCGCACGTGTGTTCGTGTTGTAAACCACTCTCCGCACTTGTGTTAGTGTTGAAAACCACTTTCCCCACTTGTGTTAGTGTTGTAAAACCAATTTCCCAACTTGTGTTCGTATTGTAAACTACTTTCCGCACTCGGTCTCGTGTTGAAAAGCACATTTGTCACTTGAGCCAGTGTTGAAAAACCATGTTCCGCACTTGTGTTTGAGTTGAAAAACCATTTTCCGCACCTGTGTTGGCATTGAAAACCACTTTCCACACATGCACTAGTGTTGCAAAACCACTTTTCGCACTCGTGCCAGTGTTGAAGTGCAATTTTCCACACTTGTGTTCGTGTTGTAAACCACTTTCCGCACTCGTGCTAGTGTTGAAAAGCACATTTGTCACTTGTGCCAGTTTTGAAAAACCATGTTCCGCAATTGTGTTTGTGTTGAAAAACCATTTTCCGCACCTGTGTTGGTGTTGAAAACCACTTTCCACACATGCACTGGTGTTGCAAAACCACTTTCCACACAGGCACTAGTGTTGCAAAACCACTTTTCGCACTCGTGCCAGTGTTGAAATTCCACTTTCCACACTTGTGTTTGTGTTGAAAACCACTTTCAGCACTTGTGTTCGTGTTGTAAACCACTTTCTGCACTTGTGTTCGTGTTGAAAAACCACTTTCCCCACTTGTGTTAGTGTTGTAAAACCACCTTCCCCACTTGTGTTCGTGTTGCAAACCACTTTCCGCACTCGTGCTAGTATTGAAAAGCACATTTGTCACTTGTGCCAGTGTTGAAAAACCATGTTCCGCACTTGTGTTTGAGTTGAAAAACCACCTTCCGCACTCCTGTTAGTGTTGCAAACCACTTTCCCCACTTGTGTTAGTGTTGCAAAACCACTTTCCACACATGCAGCAGTGTTGCAAAACCACTTATCGCACTCGTGCCAGTGTTGAAATACCACTTTCCACACTTGTGTTCGTGTTGTAAACCACTTTCCGCACTCGTGCTAGTGTTGAAAATCACATTTGTCAATTGTGCGAGTGTTGAAAACCATGTTCCGCACTTGTGTTTGTGTTGAAAAACCACTTTCCGTACCTGTGTTGGCGTTGAAAACCACTTTCCGCACATGCACTGGTGTTGCAAAACCACTTTCCACACATGCACTGGTGTTGCAAAACCACTTTTCGCACTCGTGCCAGTGTTGAAATCCCACTTTCCACACTTGTGTTTGTTTTGAAAACCACTTTCCGCACTTGTGTTTTTGTTGTAAACCACTTTCCGCACTTGTGTTAGTGTTGAAAAACCAGTTTCCCCACTTGTGTTAGTGTTGTAAAACCACTTTCCCCACTTGTGCTCGTGTTGTAAACCACTTTCCGCACTTGTGTTAGTGTTGAAAAACCACTTTCCCCACTTGTGTTAGTGTTGCAAAACCACTTTCCACACATGCAGCAGTGTTGCAAAACCACTTATCGCACTCGTGCCAGTGTTGAAATACCACTTTCCACACTTGTGTTCGTGTTGCAAAACCACTTTTCGCACTCGTGCCAGTGTTGAAATCCCACTTTCCACACTTGTGTTTGTTTTGAAAACCACTTTCCGCACTTGTGTTCTTGTTGTAAACCACTTTCCGCACTTGTGTTAGTGTTGAAAAACCACTTTCCCCACTTGTGTTAGTGTTGTAAAACCACTTTCCCCACTTGTGCTCGTGTTGTAAACCACTTTCCGCACTTGTGTTAGTGTTGAAAACCACTTTCCCCGCTTGTGTTAGTGTTGCAAAACCACTTTCCACACATGCTCTTGTGTTGCAAAACCACTTTTCGCACTCGTGCCAGTGTTGAAATACCACTTTCCACACCCGTGCCAGTGTTGAAATACCACTTTCCACGCTTGTGTTTGTGTTGAAAACCACTTTCCGCACTTGTGTTCGTGTTGCAAACCACTTTCCGCACTTGTGTTAGTGATGAAAAACCACTTTCCCCACTTGTGTTATTATGGTAAAACCACTTTCCCCACTTGTGTTTGTGTTGTAAACCACTTTCCTCTCTCGTGCTGGTGTTGAAAAGCACATTTGTCACTTGCGCCAGTGTTGAAAAACAATGTTCCGCACTTGTGTTTGAGTTGAAAAACCTTTTTTCCGCACCTGTGTTGGCGTTGAAAACCACCTTCCACACATGCACTGGTGTTGCAAAACCACTTTCCACACATGCACTAGTTTCTTTCGCACTCGTGCCAGTGTTGAAATACCACTTTCCACAGTTGTGTTTGTGTTGAAAACCTCTTTCCACACTTGTGTTCGTTTTGTAAACCACTTTCCGCACTTATGTTTGTGTTGAAAAACCACATTTCGCACTCCTGTTAGTTTTGCAAACCACTTTCCGCACTTGTGTTAGTGTTGAAAAACCACTTTCCCCACTTGTGTTAGTGTTGCAAAACCACTTTCCACACATGCACCAGTGTTGCAAAACCACTTATCGCACTCGTGCCAGTGTTGAAATACCACTTTCCACACTTATGTTCGTGTTGTAAACCACTTTCTGCACTCGTGATAGTGTTGAAAGGCACATTTGTCACTTGTGGCAGTGTTGAAAACCATGTTCCGCACTTGTGTTTGTGTTGAAAAACTACTTTCCGCACCTGTGTTGGCGTTGAAAACCACTTTCCGCACATGCACTAGTGTTGCAAAACCACTTTCCACACATGCACTGGTGTTGCAAAACCACTTTCCACACATGCACTAGTGTTGCAAAACCACTTTTCGCACTCGTGCCAGTTTTGAAATACCACTTTCCACACTTGCGTTTGTTTTGAAAACCACTTTCAGCACTTGTGTTCGTGTTGAAAAACCACTTTCCCCACTTGTGTTAGTGTTGTAAAACCACTTTCCCCACCTGTGTTCGTGTTGTAAACTACTTTCCGCACTCGGTCTCGTGTTGAAAAGCACATTTGTCACTTTTTCCAGTGTTGAAAAACCATGTTCCGCACTTGTGTTTGAGTTGAAAAACCATTTTCCGCACATGCACTAATGTTGCAAAACCACCTTCCACACATGCACTAATGTTGCAAAACCACTTTTTGCACTCGTGCCAGTGTTGAAATACCACTTTCCACACTTGTGTTTGTGTTGAAAACCACTTTCCGCACTTGTGTTCGTGTTGTTGTCCACTTTCCGCACTTGTGTTAGTGTTGAAAAAACACTTTACCCACTTGTGTTAGTGTTGTAAAACCACTTTCCTCACTTGTGTTCGTGTTGTAAACCACTTATCGCACTCGTGCCAGTGTTGAAATACAACTTTCCACACTTGTGTTCGTGTTGTAAACCACTTTCTGCACTCGTGCTAGTGTTGAAAAGCACATTTGTCACTTGTGCCAGTGTTGAAAAACCATGTTCCGCAGTTGTGTTTGAGTTGAAAAACCACTTTCCGCACTTGTGCTGGCGTTGAAAACCACTTTCCACACATGCACTGGTGTTACAAAACCACTTTCCACACATGCACTAGTTTTGCAAAACCACATTTCGCACTCCTGTTAGTGTTGCAAACCACTTTCCGCACTTGTGTCAGTGTTGAAAAACCACTTTCCCCACTTGTGTTAGTGTTGCAAAACCACTTTCCACACATACACCAGTGTTGCAAAACCACATTTCGCACTCCTGTTAGTGTTGCAAACCACTTTCCGCACTTGTGTCAGTGTTGAAAAACCACTTTCCCCACTTGTGTTAGTGTTGCAAAACCACTTTCCACACATACACCAGTGTTGCAAAACCACTTATCGCACTCGTGCCAGTGTTGAAATACCACTTTCCATAGTTGTGTTTGTGTTGAAAACCACTTTCCGCACTTGTGTTCGTTTTGTAAACCACTTTCCGCACTTATGTTTGTGTTGAAAAACCACATTTCGCACTCCTGTTAGTGTTGCAAACTACTTTCCGCACTTGTGTTAGTGTTGAAAAACCACTTTCCTAACTTGTGTTAGTGTTGCAAAACCACTTTCCACACATGCACCAGTGTTGCAAAACCACTTATCGCACTCGTGCCAGTGTTGAAATGCCACTTTCCACACTTGTGTTCGTGTTGTAAACCACTTTCCGCACTCGTGCTAGTGTTGAAAGGCACATTTGTCACTTGTGCCAGTGTTGAAAATAATGTTCCGCACCTGTGTTTGTGTTGAAAACCCACTTTCCGCACCTGTGTTGGCGTTGAAAACCACTTTCCACACATGCACTATTGTTGCAAAACCACTTTCCACACATGCACTGGGGTTGCAAAACCACTTCCCACACATGCACTAGTGTTGCAAAACCACTTTTCGTACTCGTGCCAGTGTTGAAATACCACTTTCCACACTTGTGTTTGTTTTGAAAACCACTTCCCGCACTTGTGTTCGTGTTGTAAACCACTTTCCGCACTTGTGTTAGTGTTGAAAACCACTTTCCCCACTTGTGTTAGTGTTGTAAAACCACTTTCCCAACTTGTGTTCGTGTTGTAAACTACTTTCCGCACTCGGTCTCATGTTGAAAATCACATTTGTCACTTGCGCCAGTGTTGAAAAACAATGTTCCGCACTTGTGTTTGAGTTGAAAAACCATTTTCCGCACCTGTGTTGGCGTTGAAAACCACCTTCCACCGAATTTTGGTGGAAGGTGTTTCCGAATTTTCACCGAATTTTCACCGAATTTCACCGAATTTCACCGAATTTCACCGAATTTTGCTCAAATTTTGCACTGGTGTTGCAAAACCACTTTCCACACAGGCACTGGTGTTGCAAAACCACGTTCCGCACTCGTGCCAGTGTTGAAATTCCACTTTCCACACTTGTGTTTGTGTTGAAAACCACTTTCCGCACTTGTGTTCGTGTTGTAAACCACTTTCTGCACTTGTGTTAGTGTTGAAAAACCACTTTCCCCACTTGTGTTAGTGTTGTAAAACAACCTTCCCCACTTGTGTTCGTGTTGCAAACCACTTTCCACACTCGTGCTAGTATTGAAAAGCACATTTGTCACTTGGGCCAGTGTTGAAAAACCTCGGCGTCAGGCTTTATCTCGCCCCCAGTCACCGTGTACCCAAGGAGGTCTATTGTCTTCGTGGCATAGTGACACTTATCTTCATTGAAGGTCAGATTGTACTGTCTCACCACTGCCAATAATCATTTCAAGTTAGCATCGTGGTCCTCCTGAGTATGTCCGCAAATAGTCACGTTATCACGTACACAAAAATGTCTTTTAATTGCTCTCGAGCCACAATATCATCAATCGCGTGTTCAAAACAAGTCACTCCGTTCGTCACCCCAAACGGTATGTGAAGGAATTGTCGAATTGATATAGCCATTGTCCGGACTGGAACCCCGTATATGGCTTGTCCGACTCACATACAGGCTCTATAATACCCTCCCGTAACAATCGCTTAGTCTCATCCGCAATGTACTGGGTGTCGGCACGAGTATACCGTTGGGACTTTAGAGTTTGTGGTTTACAATAGGCTGTCAGACTAGGGAACAGAGCCGGTGGTTCGATTCGATGGTTCGATGGCTATTTTGGCCAGACCGCACACCGAAAGAGTATTCTCCCCTTGACCAAATTGCATTTCTAACCACCCATGTCTACGCAGAAAATCGTGTCCGAGAAGCACGTCCGCAAATAGATCAGGCATTATTATGAGTTTGACGTCGGGATACAACAAATCGTTGACAACCAGATTAAGTGTACACAAGCCCTTTGTGCGGACCCCCAGCCCCGAAGACCCCAGGTAGATTCGCCCTGTGGCTTGTCCCATGGTCCATCCGTGGCGTTGCACCAGGGCTTGACTGACGAAGCTTATACTACTTCCGGTACCCACCAGCGCATCAGACGGGTTTCCCTCGACGAGCACCGGTAGCACAGCGGTTTGCAGACTACGCGATATTCCCGGGTCCCCGGAGCACGAAAAGCGTGAGGTGTTGGTTCCTGCAATGGTCGCACGCCGTGTCTTGGCCGCACGGCTGACCTTCACAAAGTGACCTTTCCGGCCACAATTATGACACAAGGCATCTTTCACAGGGCACAAAGCCCGCACGTGCCGTTTATTGCCACAGAAATAGCATTTTGCATTCTCTGAAGAAGAAGAAGTAAAACTGGCGGCGGAAGCGCTCAAACTCTCCTCGAGTCCTCGTCCACAGCCGGCAGTGCGGCGGCTGATCGTGGCTGTCC